>NC_141712.1:7540200-7617700 GCF_971803275.1 Cyanistes caeruleus | reverse complement strand
TAATAGAGATTTTAAAACACAAAGGATGCTGAGTAATGAAGACATTGTACTACTGTTGATTGGAATCACAAAGCAGCTTCATAAAGACCCACAGAGCCACTGGAGTCCTACTTCATTTGTGGCAGTGGTGGAAGGGGATGGGTCCTCATTCCTGAGAAGAGATGCAGGAGCTGGGTGGCTGGTGATGGGCAGAGGGCAGGGAGTTCCCTTGGGAGCCTGCCTGGGAGCTCTCAGGAACAGGCAGTGCCCCCAGGAGTGCTGGTCTCAGGGAAAAGGGGTCAAACACACAGGCCTGCCCTTCACCCAGGCAGGGCTGAAACATTAGGATTTGTTCCCTATGTGCCAGACAGCACTCAAACAGGAAAAGGTATTCCCCATCCTCAGTGGATGCACTGTTTTACCAGGGAGCAAGGCTTTTAAATGCCAGCAAGGACTTGTCACTGACTACCATTTGCTCTCAAGTGTGTATCTCAGGTCACCTTTGTGGCTTTAAATGGGGTTTATATCTATTATTTGTGAAAGGCAGGTTTTTGTATGATTTTCAGAGTGGGTCTTTTTCACTAAGTAAGTGATTGATAATGACTGGATTTTGATCAGATTTTCCAGGTGACTCAAGATAATTTTTAAAGGTCTTCATTGTAAATTTAAAGAAAAGACTCTGCTCTTTAAATGTAAGTGACTGTTAAAAATGAGCTGTAATACAGACCAGGTTTGTTTTCCCAGTTAATAATACCTGCTGTTAATGGGACAGTGAGCAAATGTCACATTCACATGTTGGTATCTATCAGATCAAACCAAAATCTAGTGTTTGGCACAAGAGGTAAAAAAATCCACATTGTAATAAAACTGTCACAGGATCAGTGTCTCCTGCTTTGTAAATAAACATCTCTGCTTTGCCTTGGTATTTCTGTAACATCCGGAGACTATTACCCTGTGCTGGTGCTCTGGTTCATTGACAGTTTTACTTAAACAGTTAAACAATAATTTGAAATGGAAAATGTTCTGCCCTTATTCCTTAGTTCCTTTGCGTGTTTTTTCCCACCCTTCAAATGTTTTTTGTTGGATTTTTTTGTTGGATTTTTCAGTGAGTTGCCTTAGTAATTGCATCTTATTTTTTATTACACAGGAAAACACCGAACTGCTCACAGACCTCATTCAAAGCCAAAAGTATCAAATGTTTTTGAGGTAGATTTTCCAGCAAATGGAAGTGATACAAAACCCATGGGCCGTTTCCAGTCAGAGGAGGAACTGTGGGCCCGCTTAGAAGAGCTTGAGAGACAAGAAGAGATCCTTGGTGAACTCGACAGGTACAGTGCTGGACTGGAGTTCACAGAGCTGAGTGTGAGGCTCTTGGTGCACAGGGGTCCCACCAGCAGGCCAGGCAGCTGACCACACAGATGGAATTAAAATCATAATAGGTGGAAGAAGGGTGGGACATGAACAAAGCACACACTGCAACGCCAAAGCTCCTAAAATCTGCCTCTGTGCAACCATAGCAGTCCAGCCTTCTGATATTTTTTCTTTAAGATGAAGTGGGGGAAGTGAAATTCATTTCCCACAGGCTATGAAAATCCATAGTTTTCCATGTGGGAGTTACACATTTAATGCTCAGTGACATCCTTAGAGCTATTCTGACCCTCAAGCAATACCTAGGTTGTTAGCCATGATGTCACAGTTTTGGTATTTCCATTTGGTGTGGGAAGGACACAGCCATTGTTAGAGGACACAGAAGTTCCACAGTCTGCCTAAAAATACATCACCTGTGTAAAGACAGTTACATTCAGGCGAGTTCATTATTTTGTATGGTTGTGGCTCTCAAGAGCATGAATTGCCTCTGTTCACTTGTATATTTTTCATCCCATAGGATGCCTGATACAGTTGAGACAAATGGAGAAGATGCAACCTCTTCTGAAGAGGAGAAGGAAGATAAGGGGACAGATGTGAATGGGACGTATAGGGCAGAGGACTGTATTACTCAGGGCAACTTCCATAAAGAACTTGCAAACTCAGACTTGTTTGTGGGCCAAGTTAATGGCTCAACTTACTATCACAGTGATGATGAAGATGACAGAGATGTTGGAGATAACTCTGTTCCAACTATTTTTTTCTCTCACACTGTGGAACCTAAAAGGGTTTGTACTTTATTTAATTTTTATCTTTTGCTCAAGAGATTACATAAAATATATATGCCGTTTCTAAACCTGAAAATTTTAGATTAGTAGATGCAGTAGAATGCTAGCTGGAGGTGACATTTGGGTTTTTTTCAAATGATTAAAAACCCACTGTTTAGATCCTGCAGTCCTAAATATGGTATTAAAAAAAAAAAGATCTTCAAATGTCTGCCTTGCTGTTCTGGCTTCTGGCTGTTGTAAAAGGCAGTATCCTGTCTAGGAGTTTTTTAATTGACTTCTTACTTGCCTTGAAACTGACCTTTGAACAGCTCAGCTGTTGAGCAGAGCTTGAATAAGCAGACTGTCATATTTTATATGCAAAGTATGTGCACATTAGGGCAAAGAAATGCCCCAGCCTAGTGCAAGTGCTGGAGAATAAACAGTGCACACTGTCAATGTTACCATTCATGCATTTGTTTAACTTACCTATGCTTCCTAGTCCCCAACTGCTTGGGTAAGAGAACGTCAGGAGTCAGTTGATCTGCAGCCTGGTGATTATTGATTTTATGGTCTAGACCATCATTTGTGTTCAATTTTCAGGTAAGAATAAACACAGGAAAGAATACTACTTTGAAATTCAGTGAAAAGAAAGAAGAGGCCAAGCGTAAAAGGAGGAACAGCAGTGGCAATGGCCATGCAACTCCAGAGCTGCCCAACATCAAAACCCCAGCAGACATTTACCGGTGGGTAATTTATGGTGGAGCTTTCCCCTGAGCTTTTCTCCTTTCATTTCTGTCCACCTAGAGTGTGAAACCCCTCCTACAGTTTCCTGAAAGAAACAGCTGGAACTGAATTTACCACTTAAAAATGAAAGTTTGTGCCTTCTGCATGGTTGCTGTGCTTTCATGTCTATGAAATATTTCTGGGCTTAACACTTCCTTTTCCAAATAGCAACTCTTCATTCACCTGCTTTTTCAGAGCTTCTGAAATGGAGGTAAATTTGCCAGTACATACCATCCTCAGAAGGGAAACCAACAGTTATATTATGTTACACTCTGGTTAATTCCCTGCCATTTTTTTCTGTCTTTGTTTTCAAACAGAACTGACCAGATCTACCACTTGTAATACCCTTCTTTCCTGGTTATTGATTTGCTGGGCTCTGTATCTTCCTTTCTGTGTCTTGAAAATGTACTCAGCTCTTTGCTTGCATAGTTTCTCTTGCATTCCCTCTCCCTGGCCTGTCACTTTCTGTATTCTCCATAAAAAGTACTGCTCACCTGTAGGGCACCCACACACAGAGGGCTTGAAAAACAGTGCTGGGCTTAGGGGATTGTATAAAACACTAAGGTGACAGGATGGTTAAAACAAGTATTTGGGTCTGTAAAGATAAGCACAGACACCTATTGGATTGGTTGATTAAGTGGTTGTGAAAATCCCACTGTATGTGTGTGTATTTGGGTACCTAAATATGTTAAACATGTCACAAAATGTGAAAAGTGAAACCAAGTCTTGTACTTGCAGCTGCTGAGGCTGAAGATGAGCAAAAGAGTATTTTGTGCTTCTCTCTCTGAGCTCTGCAAACTTCATCTTCTGTAGAGATGTATTTCTATAAGTGCCTGATGAATAAAGCTGTTAGAAACAAGTAACACCCTTAAATTACTTAATCCAGTCATTTGGCTCCTCCTTTATGAGTTTGATAAAATTGGCATTGTCTTCTCATTCTCCTCCACCCACCCTTGACTTTCTCAAGTCATGGAGAGGGAGCACAAGAGCCATCTTTGTCAGTTCACAGTCTGTTAATACTTGAAAAGTGTCTTCCTGTTGATCTGATCTTAAAAGCTGATTTTTAAAATTTTGTTTCTAATTGAAAGCAGATTATGACACTTGTCAGGAAAAAACTTCCATCCTTTCCATGTGCAATGAATGTTTCAAGTATTTGTTTTTGTATTCTACATTTGACAAGGACTTAACTCTAGAAAACATTCCCAGATTGTGATACTATTCTCTTCACGGAAACAACCCTGCTCATCATTTAGTTTACCTTTTTTCTAACTTTTTCTAACTCACACCTTTGTGTTTTCTAACATTTTTCAAAGAGCTATGCATTTTCTGCTGAAAGTAAGTACCAACTTAATGCTTGAATACAGGGCATAACAGCATTCACTCTGCAGAATTGATTCTTGTACATTGGTAAATACAGTGCCTCTGAAGGTACAGTGTTGTGATTCTGCAGCGAAAAAGTTGGGAAAGCACATCATAATTAATTTGTACAAAAGACAAAGCAAGATCACTGTAAATTTGTCATCTGATCCTGAAATAGTTTATTAAAGCTAACATTTTCCTTTATAGAGTCTTTGTTGATGTTGTGAATGGAGAATATGTCCCTCGTAAATCAATTTTGAAGTCTCGAAGCAGAGAGAACAGTGTTTGTAGCGATACCAGTGAGAACAGTGCTGCTGAGTTTGATGACAGACGAGGAGTTCAGAGGAGTATTAGCTGTGATGAAGCCACTCAGAGTGACAACAGCGAAGGCATCCTGGAGGAAGAGGAGGGGGAGGGGCAGCAGCAGCTACTGAAAAAGCTTCCTCCCTCTTCAGGGACAACCGAGGTACAGTTTTTAATTCATTATTGATTGTTGCCAGGGATAAAAATGAGAAATCTAATGACTGTGGTTACCTATACCATCACTTTGATTTCTTTAAAATAATTTTCTGACTCCTACCTGGTTTGCTTCAGAAGGACAAATACCAGGTGACAGGCCTCTGTCACATACATCCTAGGGGCAGAGGAGAGGAGCTGCACACGTGGCTTCCCAAAGGTTTGAAGCTCTTCCATAAAGATCCAACAAAGTGGTCACTTGCTGAAACCAGTGTCCTGTGTGCTGGGTCATTCTGACCTTTTCACTGCAGGACAGACAGCAGGATTTTAGACAAAAACAGGGAAATCTGTACTTTGATGAAAGGGAAGAGGTGATTCTCTAACCTGTGTTGCACTACAAGACAGCTAATTTCCAGGGAATGTTTCAAATTTAAAACGCATAGATACCAGCTGAATTACTATTTTCATGTGCCAATAGCAAATTGCCTGATAGAAGGAAGCATTGCACTCCTACTGATCCTATTCCAGACTAGGCCATTAGTGATCCCAAACAAATCTGTTTACGTGTGTTTGGAAAGTTCAGGGCTTCATCATAAAAGAAAGACTGTATGATGTAAGGGAAAATGCACAGTTGCTTAGTGACTGGGTGAATACAAGAATTAAGGGTAGAAATTTGTGGCATAGAATATTCATTTCTGTTGTAAGAACTTAACACTAATTTTTTTAAACTAGATAAAACTTGAACTGAAGAAATTCTCAGTGCAATGGACAAGTTCAATGAAAACATTATTTTTACAAAAAATATTTTTGACAAGGAATGAATTTCTCATAAAAGCTATTGTTTATCACAATTTTTCATTCAAACAGCTACAGAGGAATCCAGGCAGGATGTGAAGAATCATGATGGAAAATTTATCTGTGGAGTTAGCACTCCACATTGTATACTTTCTGGAATATATTTGCTATATTTTTATAAAACATCTAAGTGCACTTCAGATGTTACCCATCAGTCTGTTACCTGAATCTGGCATGATTATTCTCTACAATGTAATGTATTTTCTAAGCAACTGAAGGAGATTGAGCAAAACGCTCCAGTCAGATGTGCTTCCCTAAATGCTGCTGTTTTGCTTTTGGTTATTTTTGTGGGTGTTTGAAATCCATTATTTCTCCATTACCATTTGGAGAGTTAGTGTGTTACCAGTTACACACCAACTTTTATTTCTAATTTTACTACCATCACTTAGTTTGTGCTTTCCTTACCTGTTTTTGAGAATGACTTCTTGTTAGATTAACAGAATTGTACAGGCACAGCTTTAGGCACACTTGGGCTATTGGAGCAGAAAACAAAAAAGCACTGCTTTTTTTTGCAGGTTCTGCAAGAAGAGAATGGCCTGTTTGTTTTGCTTTGTTTTTCTTGGTAACTGAGTTATGAAAAAGCAGAACTAAGCATGGTGACTAAATCTGGTGTGCATTCCTTTGTGCCCAGCATGAGCATCAGACCTTGGATGTGAACTGCTTCCCCTTGTCCTTGGGCATTCTGAATTCTCTGTTTTCAATACATAGTGGAGTGATTTGTTCTTAAATATGTTTATGAAAAGTAGTTCTGAGCTGCTTGTTTTCCAAGAATCATGATCATTTCTTTGCTAAGTTGAAAAGGATTGTCGTATAATTGGCTGCATATAAATTACAATTTTTAAACACAAAATGTTTGTATTAGGCCTTTTTTAGAGAGAAATAGTTGGAAACAAGTTTGCTGTTCTCTTAAATATAAATTGCTTTCACCATTTTTTGATCATATTTGGTAGGGAGAAAAGAAGAAACAAAACACGTGCTTGCCAGCTCATGTGAAGTGTTTCAGCTTGATGCAATTAGAAGATATTAAGTCATAAAATGACGTATGATGGGAATGCTGACATAAACTTTGCAAAGTCTCTCCATTTCTTATCCAAAACTAAATTGTCTATTACATCAGCTGTTTTATTTCTTGAGCATGTGTCAGTGTGGAAGCAAATTTTTACATCATTTATGCAGTAGGAATGAGATTAAGTAGTACTTTTAAGATACTGTCTTTCATGCAGTCATCTTTGAACAAGCTATATTTTGAGGTTAATTACAATGTGGTTACTTATGCAGGCAACAATCATTGATTTAAGGATATTTCTTTACTTTTGATTAGAAGAAATAACAATTCTAATCAGGCTAATATAGGGTAATGACCTTATGGGCATAGCTTCACATTTGCATTTTATTAGCTCATTCTGAGTATTCTCTTCTGTTGTAGGCATTTTCTGGAACTGTCATAGAAAAGGAGCCTTTGTCTCCCTCCCTAATACCACACCCAGTCTTCGGTCACCCAGTGCTGCCGACCATTCTGGAGCGCAAATCAGAGGAACTTCAGTCTGATGCCCCAGAAGAACCAGTCAAGAGGATTTCCAAATTCAGAGCTGCCAGGATGCAGCAGACTCAGTAGGTGCTGTCGAGCCCGAGCACCTTGCCTGGTTTCACCTCTCTGGCGATTATATAAAGCATTCTCTGTAGCACCCACCCAGTTACCAGGGTGTCCTGTGGTAATTTGGCAGCGGTTATCTCCTCAGCATTCACTGGCAGCATTAGGAAAACAAACAGTTCAGTGTTTGAACACTTGAGTATTCATCTTATTTTGTCGGTTTCCCTGTGTGCTGTCAGCACCTTTGTATATGTTTGCCTTATGATAGCAGCACTTGGGTTCTTTTTCAAAAACTGTTCCTTACATACATTGTTTTTGTGTTTAAACCTAAATACAGGCAGTTTTGTGCCAGCTGTGATGTTCTACATACCATATGGACAATTTTAAGGAAACTTTTCACATTTCAAATAGATTCACCAATTATATTACATTACTTGCTTTAGCATTTTAAGACCCACTTGTATTCACATTGCTGTAGGTTTTGCAACTAGGTGTCTGCTAAAAGTTTTTTTCCTTCTTTCAAACCTCTCTGATATCTCACTGTACAGGTCTATAAAATGCCAGGTTCATGTACATTGCAGGGAAGTTTCTTTGATGGAAAAGGGTATTTTGTAAAATTAAATTTTCAGTAAAAAAGCTGTGAAACTCGTGTGGTTTTTGTTGCTTTACTACTAATTTGGAAGCACCACAGAGAGGTTTTTATTTGGAACTCGCATTTCTAGCTTGAAGTGTTTACTACCACATGGACATAAAAGCAGTCCATTCTCTTCTGCCATTGTGTTTTAACCTCCTGCTAATGAATGTCCATGGAAATTGAATGCTCTTAAGGAGAGAAGCATAAACTCAGACTCTTGATTACAAAATCTCCTAGTTCTTTTGTATACTCAGAAAACATTGTAATTGTCTTGGGAATGCCCAGAGGGAGTCAGCACTAAGGAAAAATGTCTTAATGCTTCAGCTTTATTTCAAAATGCAACAGCAGTGCAGCACTCAGTGTACAGTTTGGTGTATCCTCGTGACTGAGAGCAGTCCTGGCTTCAGGATTCCCTGCCCAGCAGCTCCTTCCAATCTTCTTGCCATCCCCTTGTTTTGCTGACACAGCGTTTGTTGTTTGGGGCCACCCCTTGAGTGATAGTAGGTGACAGAGATGGGCTTTAAAACCAAACTACTGGGTTTGGTTTCTCATTACTCTCATGTGTGAGTTTTTGAACCTAGTGAGTTTCCTAATCTCTCAGCGTGTCTGTATCAGCACAATTAGAGGGATTGTATGTTGAGCAAGGACAAGGGAAAGCGATGGCAGAGGACATGGAGAGCTGGAGTACCTGAAACTGATGGTGCTCTCCAGCTAAAACCATCAAGGCACAGCCAAAAAAGTGAGGCAGGAAGACTTGGGAGGGGGTAAGGAGGGACTGTGACTTTGTAAATGGGAAGCCTGAGAGCCATCTGATTTTCCAAATCTTGGCAAGCAGGACATCAGATGATGCTGTTTCCTCACCTTCCCCTAAAATAACTGTGCCTTGTTCTCTGATCCTTTGCTCTCAGATCACAGCAGATGAGCTCATGGTATGGCTTTGGAACAGAATCGCCAGCTCCCCCTTGTCTCAACGCTCCTCTCTCTGTTTGAAAGGGAGGTGGAGGCACTGGAACTTCTTTTTCTAAGGTGTCTTTTAAAGTAAGCAGAGGCACTCCGTGGAACTCTGCTGTCCCCTGCTAGTTTGGGAAGCCACAGTGGTTTCATGGGCAGAAAACACTGGCCAAGTGTGGCAGCAGGAGGGCAGGAGGGGCAGGCAGCCAGGGTCCCTGCTGGGGGAGCAGCCCACCACAACTGGGGGCCGCATTTCCCCCTCGGGACAGAGCAAATTGTGTTTGGCTGCAGGAAGAGCTGCAGGGAAAGTTGTGCAGCCCCGCAGCGCTCCGCCTGCGAGGGGGCAAGCACTGCTCCCAGCACATCCTGAGAGTCACGTTGAAAGTGTTAATGATTAACTTGATTCATGCTCAAATGCGGATTTTTTTTTTTTTTTTTTTTTAAAGCATATTGCATTAGTACTAAAATAAGCCATCAATGCCAGTCCACCCTCTATTCACGGCTAAATATTTAAAGGAGGTTATTTATAGCTTCTTTAATGAATTCTTGGCTAAACAAAATGAAATTATGTCCTAGAAAAGTAGAAGCTATTTTGTAACCAGAACAGTGCAACTGTAAAATATAGTTCCATGAATATGTATTTTAAATAACAAGGGGTTGAGATCCAAGACTACCAGACATGGGTAATTAGAGGAAAACTGAGAGAAAGAAAGGGGGAGAGGGAGAGAGAGAGAGAAAAACCCCTTTAAAAAGATTTATTTAGATGTCTTCTGAAATACTTCCCACTTCCAGTTACTTCAACAAACCAAATGCCCCTTGTCACCATAGATCAGTTTCAAATCAAAATTAATTCTTTGCTTGTTTTCTTTTTTTCTCCCCTCCCCTTTTTTCACATCCCTGCTCACGGGAAAAAGTAGGATAAATGCACCTTGGGTTTTAATGAATTATGGCCTCGGTTCAGGGAAGCATCCTTATTCAGGAATGCACTTTGGCATGTGCTTATGTCTCAAAGATTTTGTAAAGAAGAATGGATTTAACCACATTCTTAAAACTAAGCACATGAGTGTTTTCCCTAATAGGGAGCCTGAGTGTGTCTGTGCCTTTCTGCAGTATATTTAATTGTCAGAGGGCTCGCAGGCTGGAATGAGCCTTCGTCTTTCCTCTCTTCACTTGGGCTTCAGCAGCAGACTCACTTGCAGTGCCTAGAGCAAGAGAGATGGCTGAAGGCGTTTTACAGAATGTTTACAAACACCAAACAACAACAAAAAATAATTAAATCTATCAAAGCAGATAAAAATCTGAGCAGTAAAAAGCAATCATGTGGAGGCCTGTCTCTGTAAGGACCTAAAATCTGCTTTCTCTGCAACACTGGAGCCAAGAAGCACTGCTGCTGACCACCAGTGCATGGGTGAAGCAAACATGGGATGGAGCAACAGATCCCCAAACTGGAGACATGAAGGGCTCCTGGGGGTAAATTAATTTTCATATGACTTTTTGCCTCCAGTGCTACTGTCTGGGATTTTACTCACTTAAGTAATAATAAGGATACATTTTAATTCCAAAATTCATTCTGTGACTTCCCACTGCTGGAAGGTTCCGTGTCTGCTGGGAGGCACTGCTGAGGGCTCTGGACACGGGGCTGAGGAAGGGCTGTTGGCTTTCCCAGCGCTCCCGAAGGCTTTCTGGCATGTCCTGGGCAGGAACGTGGCTGGGGCAGTGGGGCAGCAGGTGTGTGTATGGTGGCACAGGAAGGAGCCCCGGTGCCAGCCTGCCCTGCCTGCCTGCAGAAACTGCCTGCTCTCTAACCCTCTTAACTTCCCTCAGGTGTGCTGGGCTCCTGCCTGTGCCCAGAGAAGGGGCTGAGTGGGCAGCAGCTGGCCTGTGGCACTGCTGCTCTGGCCGGGAGGAGCTGCAGGAGGAAGGAGAGGATGCTGTGTGCTCCGTGCCGGCAGGAGAGGCCTGTCCTGGGCCGGTGGAGCTGGGGGCTGCTTCTGGGTACCTCATCCATCTCCCTCGCCCTTGTAAGGCGAGCTGCACTTCGCGCTTTCCATTGCTCGCTTAGGGCATCTAAAGCAGCAGATTTTTGGATGTCTCATGAATGTCTAAACCAGCTGTTTTGGCTGTTCATTTTAACTAAGTGATTTATGCCGCAAAAAACGAGCTGGGATTAAAAGAAATCAGATGTGTGTGTTTGGAATGCAGCGTCTCTGTGTTACAAATAGCTCCCCTCTAACCCACATTAACCCCACGATACGTGAATTTTGCCAACTCCCGCTGCGCCTTTTAAATCAAGCCTGGCAAATCATTCCCGGGTGCGCTGCGAGCCCCCTTCCCTTCCCTTCCCTTCCCTTCCCTTCCCTTCCCTTCCCTTCCCTTCCCTTCCCTTCCCTTCCCTTCCCTTCCCTTCCCTTCCCTTCCCTTCCCTTCCCTTCCCTTCCCTTCCCTTCCCTTCCCTTCCCTTCCCTTCCCTTCCCTTCCCTTCCCTTCCCTTCCCTTCCCTTCCCTTCCCTTCCCTTCCCTTCCCTTCCCTTCCCTTCCCTTCCCTTCCCTTCCCTTCCCTTCCCTTCCCTTCCCTTCCCTTCCCTTCCCTTCCCTTCCCTTCCCTTCCCTTCCCTTCCCTTCCCTTCCCTTCCCTTCCCTTCCCTTCCCTTCCCTTCCCTTCCCTTCCCTTCCCTTCCCTTCCCTTCCCTTCCCTTCCCTTCCCTTCCCTTCCCTTCCCTTCCCTTCCCTTCCCTTCCCTTCCCCGCTGCAGGTGCGGGCGGTGGCCGGGAGGGGGCGGCGGCGGGCGCGGCCGCGGAGAGCTGCCAGTCAGCCGCTGATTTATTATTCATTTGTGTTATAGGTGGGGTGTGCAGACAGTTACTGTAATAATTACCCGGACTGGAGCGTTTCCTTGGCAACCGGGGTTTTTTTCTCCATTCATGCTGTTGCGGAGAGTACGCCTGTAAAGCATGACATTGCTGTATTCGGGGGTTTGTTGCCCTCCCGCTGCTCCGGGTTTGAGGTTAGTTACAGCATCACAAGGTGCTCTCGAGCATAAAACGCTCAGGCTGGGATTAAAGCACGCAGGGAACGCTAGCGCCAAGTCTTTCCTTCCGCTGTCTCACTTTTAAGTAACAAGGTTATAAAAATGCAAATGCCATCTTGGGGTTGTTAATAACTAATATTGGGAAGAATTCCTGCAAGTTGTAAAATATTTTTTTTATTTTTTTTTTTTGGTAAACAAAACCAAGCCCAGGTGAGGCAGCTCCTTGTATATTACACCGGTCTTGTGGAAATAATGTTTGCAAAAAAGGGACTTGCAGCTTGATCCAGCCTTGCGGTGTTTGGCGTCATAAATCAATGGGAACTGCTCCATGCGGCTAATGATAAGGTGGTATTTGTTGTTTATCCTGCTTTATGGTAATGGTTCGGGAGGAGGAGGGTGCTGTGTCCTTCCTGAAGGAGCAGGAGTAATCTTTGGTGTGGTAACAGAGTAACAGAAACCACATCTATTATCAGAGATCTATAAATGAATCATATTATCCCACATTTTTAGGCTTACTAGAGCGCTCATTTTCAGAAACTTACATCAAGCACTGCAAGGATGAAAAGTAGTATTTTTCCATCCCTGCTGCACGAGGCGGAGGGAATTCATGATGCAATCTTGCACCGAGATGGGGAATTTTCACCCGTTAAAATTTCCAAGTAAGATGCTAAAACATGATTACATCGGGAAGGATTGTAATCTGCCAGCAGCGCGCTCCTCCCGGAAGGGTGGGCTGAGGATTAATGGGGCAGCCCGGTGCTCTGGGATCCTGGCTTGTCCGTGGAGTTATCTCTTGGAAAGGTTAATGATGATACTAAAGCACAACCAAAAATCCAGCCCCTGGTACATCCTCCCTCTCGTCCCAGCTGTCCTGTGCTTACAGCCAGCTCAGAAAAATTCCCCAGCCCCTGGCCCACCTGTCCAGGGCTGTACTCGTGGAGATGTGTCCCTGTGGGGACTGTGCACCCACTGCTGCCCTGCCTGGCTGACAAATCCCAGCGTTCAGGCCACCAAGAGCCATTGGCAGCTGGTGAGGAGAGGCTGCCTTGGCCTCTGCTCGGGCTGAAATGGGAGATGAGCATCCCACAGCGCCGGGTCCAAGTGGCTCTGGCACTGACCCCACGGGTGCCTGCAGCCAGCTGCCCATGCCAGGGGACAGGGGACCTGTGGGGGCTTGAGCAGGGCTTGTCTTTTCCCCTGGAGCTGAGCAGGGCTGAGCACTGCAGGACGATGCTGCGGGTCCCACCGGTGCCGCTCTGGGGCTGCGCGGGGTCTGGCACCAGCGCCCTGTGAGCCGCAGCATCTCTGACATGGGGCATCCCCCAGATTCCTGCACCAGAGCCCATCCCAGCCAGAAATCCCCCTCAGCAATCCCCCCTCAGCCCCTGCCACGCCAAGGGGGCACCGGAGCCACAGGGCCTGCGCTGTGGAGCTGCCCGGGCGAGCTGGCTGCCATACTCGGGCTGTCATCGATGCAAATCATTCACACTAATTCCTTCAGATTTGGATTTAAGTTTTAAAGAAAGCTTCAAGTTACCTCAAAATAGCTTAGTAATTATTTTAATAACTTGTGTGAGCAGGAACAATACCCACAGTGTCAATTCTGGCTCGCAAAATGTTTTTTTTCAACTGTTCTGAGGAAAAAACAGCGAACAGTTCAACAGCTTAAATACAAGCGAGTGGATCTCTGGAGATTAATCTGTCTGGTGTTCCTCAGGTAAAGACTTCTGCACAATTTAACAAAGGAAATAATTTTCCTATTTTTATAATGCATGTCTCTCTGTGGTATAAATTACTAAAACCACGCTGCTTATCCTCAGTAATGTTATAGATGCAGATAATTTACTGTGTATCACGTTATCAGTTCATTAAAGAGATGCAATAAAATCATTATTTACTAAGAAACAGCAACCCTTGCAATATCTTGTCAGAGAAATTGGCTGATGCAAGAGGATCATATTTAAGCCTATATTCACAATAGCCCTTTAAACATTTCATCTGCTTCCCACTTGAGTTGCGGGAGGGAGCCGCTCTTCCCGCAGCCCTTGGGCGGCCGCAGCAAAGTTGAGCACAGCCCGTCCTGCCCTGCCAGAGCCCATCACCCCCACCCCCAGGGGCACCCCACGACCCCCAGCCCGGGCCCTGCCTCGCTGCTCCCGCCCCTGCCAAAAGGGTGCCAAAATGTTAAGGGAGGTTTAGGCATTTCCTACCCCATCCCCCTCTTCTCCTCTGCCTAAAGATTACTCTGCATCCTAGACAAAGGAAATATTTAAACTGTTAAATCTGAACAAAGATACAGTCTGCGTATGACTTCTCTGAAGCCCTATAAAAATTCTTTAAAATTGCCTATTCACTCAAATTTACTGAGTGTAGCAAAAATGTCAAAGGCATAAAGTCAGAGAAGATTGAATAAAATAATGCAGAAAGACAGATTAGTCATGCACAGACCCACACAGCCTTTCACAGCACACAATACCACTTTTTATTACCGCTCTATCTTTACAAAGACTATGTTCAATACATAGAGGATGATACATGGTCAGTCATGTAATCTGCCTTTGATTCCAAGACTCATTTATCTGGGCCCTTTTCACAAAGACATTGATGAGAGATTTCAGTGTTTTCAGTGCATTGTTTTATTTATCATATATAATGGCTGGTGGAAAAAAATAGGAATTATGTCAGAGATCCTGCATAAAGGAGTTGTATAAAAGACTCTGTGACAAAGTTTGGTAAGACACATAGTGGCTGGGCTCAGGCGTGCTGCTTTCTCCCCTGCCCTGTCCCCCTCCTCAAGCACTTTGGATATTGACAGCTGTCAGAAGCCCCGAGGAGGGACATTGCCCCCCGCCCCTGCCTGCTCCCACAGCCCGCACGGGGCTGTCTCAAAATTACCAATTTTTCTGTGCTTTTAAATTTGAGCAATATTTTAATTGTTATTTTTAGCGATCTGGATTTATTATTTATACATTCACCAAAGAAAAGAGTCAGTCACAGTTTTGTATCTTGCAAATTTAATAAAGAACAGCCCTTAAGATAGAATTTCTCAGCCTGCCAGGATTGACAAAAGCCAGCTAATGCAGAAATGTCAACAGCAAACCTCATCAGCAGCCCCACCATGCCTTGCAATCAAGGGAAGGCTACGGCTTTACATAAACAATAATATATAGCTATCTAAATATCTGTGTGTGTGTGTGGAGATGCCACCTGAGCTGTGGGAGGAGGAAGGGATGTGGTGCCTGGGCTTGGTGCTGCTGGGTCTCTGCTCTGTGCACATTCTCGGGGGGAAGGGGGTGAGGGCTGATGCTCATCCCGTGGGATGGGGAGCAAAATCCAGCACTTGGAAGAGCTGCAGTAAATCTGGAGTGAGCCCATTAGAGTTGTTCCAGATTCACACCAAACATGTGGGGCTGCTTTGCCCTGTTGGCATTTTGTGGATGTGGGGATTTGTTTTCTCCTGCATAGGGAGCGATGGGAGGTGGTTGGACCAACCCCTGTCCCCCACCCAAAATACAGCCAGGACAGCTCTGAGTGGGCAGTGCTGCCTGAGGGCAGGAGTGAGGCTTTATTAAATACCAGAGCACTGGCTGGTGTGTGCTTAAATCACCATCTTACTTTCAAAACATCTTTCAAAAGGGTCCCTGTAGCTTCTGGCAAAGGGAGGTTTTCCTTGAACACAGTCAGATGTGAGCAAAGTGTGGGGTGAGCTTCAGCACATCAGGAGGGTACCACGCACCAGCATCCCTACCTGGTGCTGCAGGGCTGTGGCACCCTCAGTAGGGCCTGAAATGAGGACCTGAGCTGGGAATTAGCTGTAATTCCAGCAGTTTTAGACCCTGAGCAAGGTCTCTCAAGGAGCAGGTAGAATGGCTGAATTTGGAAATTATGTAGCAGCACCACATATCCAGATGTGAGTTCTTCTGTGGGGCTGGCAGAGATAAATCACAGAGGTATCCTTGACAAATATAGTAGCTTCCACTCAGGGCACAGTGTTAACCTGCACTTAAGGCTGAGGCACATGATTTAATAGGGACAGACTTGGCGGCCAAAGAAAAATCTCTTGGAAGAGAAAAAAGGGATGGCGAAGTCAGTGGGGCTGGGGTGACGGTGCCAGCCCCGGGAGGAGGATACCCTGTGCCTGCTGTGTCCCTGTGGGCTGGGGGGAAGAGGGGCAGGCTGGGCAGGGCTGGGTGCTCTGGCTCGGTCCCTTTAACCGTGGGGAGTGATGGAGAGCCCGGAGCTGCCGCTCGCCGAGGCCCCTGTAATATAGTGCTGTGCAGCTGCAACTTAGATCGTGAGGAAAACAAAATGGGCCGACTGAAATGGAAACTTTTGTTACTTATAATGTTAATGAAACCAGTTTATCAGGCAGCGCAGAGGAAGTGGAATATTTAGTGCCATTTAATGTCTAATCATCAGCATTTCTTTGAATAAATCACATTACATTGTCTAAAACCTGAAAAGACGAAGCTGTAATAATTTTTAATATGTTGTAGTTTCATTAAAGGGACACCCTGTTTGCCATCTAGCCCTGTGTGTCTCTGGGGAGCTTGTACACAACGTGGAAGTGTAGTTTGGCAGGTTCTGACACGGCTTTGTGACTCTGTGACTCGGCTGTGGCGTGGCCTCACCGCAGAGCTGGCGATCCCGATTTGCTCACAGATGGGTGCTGCAAACTCGTGGCCAGGCTGCAGGGTTGAGAAGTGACCAGAGGTTCTTTGGATCTGTGCTCTGGTGACTTTTGAATATAGCAGAAATACTTCCTCTCTCAAGGCCAAATTGTGTCCTTCCCATTTTCCACCACAGCATCCCAGCACCATCCCACTGAGGGCTGGGGGGGTTTGCATGTCATATCTGTGAACTGAAGTGCTCAAGGATTTTAATCAACCAGCACAGCCTTGGCCCCTCTCCAGCAACCAGCCTGGTGCCCCCAGGGCATTCCAGCTGGTCCCACTGCCCCCAGTCCCCCCAGTCCCTGCAGACCAGTGCCAGGCACGAGCGCTCGGCAGCCCACAAAGGTCCGGAGCTTGCCCACCAGTGTCTTGCTCAGAGTAACTTTTAAGTGAACTGCAATGAACCTATAAGTCATAATAAAATGAAATGATGACAGTTGTCTTCAAATCCATTGATTAATGGAAATATGGGTAGCTGGACACAGACTATATGGTTATAAATGGTGCTGTCAAAATAAAATAATTATTGTATTAATAAGGAAGCTGTTCAGCATTGGCCCTACTCTACCTCTAAAAATATTTCAGCCCTTGATGTGTTTTGTGTTTCACGATACATCATGTGTTTTCCCAGTGAGCAGCTCGGTGGTGCACGTTTTAATACAATTACTGTTTTGCAATGGGAGCCCTTCGGATCCTGGTACATGCACCACAGCTGCAGATGGATTTTTTTATTGACTTAATACTAGTTCTAACTAGATCCTGAAGATTGACTAAGTTGGTGGAGCACATACCACTTTCAAGCAGGAATGGGAAAAAACTAGCATATCTTATTGTACCTGAAACACTCTATGATATGTACTAAATATTATGACTACTGCGAGCCCTGCAATAATTGATTCACCCACACAGCCATTTAGTCTGTGAGCTGTTCGTTTTACAAATTCTACAATCTTTTAGAAATTCTTTCAGTGAAGAAGATTGCTGCCTGGCCTCAGATTCATTATGGTGATTGAATCCTCTTCAATAGAGAACTGTTTAAAGAGAGCACATCCCTGTGTGTCTCACTCAGAGTGAAGGCACATAGGTTAAAAGCTTGTCTGGGTGGCATAATTCACTGCTGCTGTGCCAAACAATCACATCTTATTGTGACCTTCATAAGATACAAAAAGGCAACAGTATGGAGCTAGTCTTTTTTTTTTATTTTATTTTTTTTTTTAACCACAGCACAATTTTAGCTACCCAACATCTGAAGCTACCAGAATCCCTAATTAAATAACCAATTAATAATGTAGAATAGAAAGAGCTATTTTTTTCAGACACAAAATCATAATTAATCAGAGTACAAAAAGCTGCCTGTCTTTATATCAGGAAAATATAGACTAGGTATTTAAATATTCTAGCACACCTGAACCTTGGCCATCCGTCATTGTTATGACTTAAAACATCTCAGACTAAATTAGGTTTTGTTTGTATAGAGCAGTGAAAGTCAGATGGCTTGAATGACAAAATTAGAACATGCTCAAATCACTGAAACAAAACTGCATAAAAGGAAAGATGTGCAGGAGGAGTATTGCTTGTGTTAAGCTGAAATCCTTCTTTGTGGGATTTTTTTTCTCCTCTCCTCAAATTATTGTTTGTAACAATAGGAAGCAGAGAACAGCTCTAGGAACTCTATCAGTGTTCTTTATATACATCCCTTTTGGCACATTTATATATTAAAAGAAATAATATTGTTGTGTATAGCTGAAGCATAACCTCTGTTATTTCTACTTAGTCAAGGAAATGCCATAACAATGGATATTTTTCAAGGAAGAATATCTTTGAAACACAAGACTGTAGTCATTTTGTATAGCTCACAGAGGTCAGGTTTACCAGGAATATATTTACATCTTTTTTACATTCAGAAGTTGAGGCTTTCTCCCTTTGGAAGTTTGTGGTGCATTTTGGTAAAATTAAGCAAGCAGATTCTAATAAATATTCCAAGGGGTTTAATTTTGCACAGTTCATACCTTAACCTCGACTATTCTGCACGGGCAACAGAAAAGTTCTGCTGCTTGTTTTGTGCAGGAATGGAAAGGCAGGGAGGGGAGGCTCCCCAGGCTCAGCAGCCACGGTGCTGGGGCACAGGATTGCCCTGGGCACCTCCAGCACCAAAGTATTCACTGGGAAAATGGCACCACAACACAGAAATTGCTAAATTTGCACCAAATTCTGCAGCCCTTAATTGAGCAACCCTCTTGGTGACCTCGAGGGGAGATCTGCTCAGTCAAGGGCTGCAGTATTTGGTCCCCTGTAATTGTTTCTGAGGGATAATTGATGAGAGGCTTCCAAGTTTGATAAGTGCTTAAATTCATGGTTCTTGAATCTGTCTTGTTTTAAGCATATTGTAGGCCTTTAAATGTTTATTTTTAGGAGGAAACATTTCACAAATGTTTGACATGAGTACCTGTGTGACCTTGAATGTGCCTCCAGATATCTGTATCTATAGGTATCTGTGAGCACACCTGTGGATTCCTTAGAATGGAGAGAAATTAGCAGCTTTCCTTGTGCCAGTGCTGTATAGAGCAGGAAATTCTGTGTTTTTATTGTTCAACATCCTACCACAAAGGATCTCAGTCCACATAAAATTTGTTATTATCCTAGTAATAAATAATTTTGATGACAGTTATGATATAAAACTTTGTGTGGTGTTTTTTTATTGATAAAGCAGCAATGAATCAACATACATGAACACAATAAAAATGTATAAAATATATGTATTATAGTTCAGACTTTGTCAATAGGGCATTACATTGATCCATTCTCTTTGGTGTTATTTGCAGAGCTGCACTAAGCGTTTCACCAGCCATGCAAACTTTGTTAAATTGCCTTAAAAATTAAATCACAGTGTTGGCTTGGCTTTCTGAAACCCATCTGGGCTTGTGTCCTGTTCTTTGGAGTGTGACTCTGCAGAAGGTTCGTGGAAGCAGTACAGAGATCATGTCCCAAGGCTATCTTACAGATACAGATATAGATATAGATAGATATAACTTGCATGTATAGTGGAGATTGGCAGAGAAGGAGATGAAGGCATGAGATACAGGACAACCAGAGATGAATAAGACCCCATCAATGAATGTGGATGGTAATTAATAAAAAAAGTTACTATTTTTTGTCCAAGTACAAAAAGGATATGAGGAAGGTGACCCTCACAGGAGCATTTTGGAGCCATGTGGGCAGCAATGCAGAGCTGGAGCAGCAGCATTGAGGCTGCTGAGCTGATCTGATCTGCTGGGTGCAAAGCTTAGCACATGGTTTGGAGGAAATGGTAATTTAACCAAAGAATTGCAAAAATGGTCCAGAATGCTGCATAACTTTACCAAACATAGATTATGCCAGAAAAATTCCTGGTATCTTGGTTGGATAAAATCATTGATTTTCTAGATAAAATAAATGAAATAGATCTCATCTCTCACACCAGAGTATTTGATAAAGTGCCATGTGGGAAATTATCAAGGCAAGATAAGTACCTGAACAGCAAGACAAGGGAGGGAGATGGGGCTGGTCATGCTGAAAGACAAAGCACAGGTCTAGGTAGAAGTCAAGAAATGCCTCACAGAATTGGCCTCCAACCTGGTCTTGGGGACAAGGGAAGGTGGTGACAAATCTTGCTCAGCAGGCAGAACTGAGAGGCATCAGTAATCCATGGTAACAATCAGCATAGCACATGGGGAGAACAGGGGACTTCCTAGGAAAGAGCTATTCTGTCCCACCACTGTGGGATGGAGGGGAGGGAAGTCCTGGAACTGAGTTTTTTGTGGTGCAAGGGTGGTGGAGTCCATGGCCATGGCTGGGAGAGATAATGGCAACCTTAATATTTTGCCTGTGGAAAGCTGTGGAGAGTATCTTACCCACTGGCATTTCCTGATGCTCCTCAGCTCTAGTTTTCAGCTTTGTTTGCTCTAATATCTCATTGAATAGACAGTTGCTGTCATCTTCTCTCAGTGGTGTGCAGAAGTAGCTGATGTTAGCAGTGTGGGGCGCTTGGGATGGGAAGAACTCGAGTGAAATAATGGAGGGAGCTTCACACCCCTTTCCTGAAGTCATGGTATTTTCTCTACAGTGAAACAAAGAGCTGTCACTCACTCCTGCACAGAGAGAGGAGGAGGAGGAGGCCCAGCTGCAGTTAAATAAACAAATACAAATATGTATATATTCATGTGTGTTCCCTATGTGTGGGTTCCTCGAGGGACTGTGGTGCTCAGACCTCTCCTGCTCCCTGCTGTTCTCCATGGGATGGTCCTCCTGCCTTCTCCTGCTTTCTCCTGCTCTCTGCAGCCCACAAAGCTGGCAGGATGCAATGAGGGTGCATTTCCTGCAGGGACATCCATGGGCCCCTTCATCACCTCTTCCCTGCCTGCTGTGCCCCATTCCTGGCTGGGCTGTTCCCTTCCCAGCCCCATGAGGGAGCAGCCAGGAGTTGTGGGTGAGGAAAAGAAATAATTTGGTTTCCAAACTGGGGTTGGACATGATTGTAGCCGAGCCACAAAAGCTCTCAGGCCAAACCTCACAGAAACTGGCCAAGCTGCTGAGCAGAACCAGTGAGAATAGGAGGACATTATACAAATACCATCTCTCTGCAGTGGTGGTGCCTTGCTCTTATCCTGCAAGTATTTGTGTTAAAAACAGTGAGAACAAGACATCTGAAAATTAGGATTCTATGTCAAACTGTCAATACCCACAAGCATGCAGCCTTTCATTAAAATCTGTTTGACATTTTTGTTATGCACAGAGAGCCAAAAAGATGCCAAAAGGATGTGATATTTGTGATCACATCCTCCTGCTAATACAAGACACTGCGAAGACGGTTGTATTAAAACATTCCTTGCAAAAGGATGAGCAGTTTAAGCAAAAAAAAGTGGAAAGAGTGACTGAAGTTAAAGAGAGTTATGTGCAGTGTGGGAATTCGGGATGTGCTCATGGGTGAAGCAGTGGCAAGTAGCCTTTTTAACTCCTTGTAGCTAATTGAAATGATAAGCAATCTAGTAATTTCAATTTTCCACAGAGGCCTTCCACCCCCAAAATGTGCAAAATTTAATAATTTTTTGAAAAATCATGTCATGATCATGTCATGTGACCTGGGCAGAAGAGATATTATTTTGTCTCAACAATGTGAGTAAATTATCTTACTGGCAACTCGCTTAAAGGTCATGGAGATCATCTGATGCGTGAGATGGAAATTTCTCATGCCAAAACAATATTGACAGCTTATCAAGCAGGAAGGAAAGCACAATGATATAATAGAATGTAAGGTAAGATAAGGCTTGCTACTGATGGTAGAAAATATGACATGGCATTTCAATTTTAAGGTTATAGGCAGAATGATATGGTATAGATGCTTGGAGGCATAACGGGGCAACTTGCCTATGGGTAGGCTGAACTGGATCCAGTGTTGTAGCTTAACAGATAAAAATATAACATATATTAGATATTAAATACAATACCTGAAGAAATGGATATAAACAGTTGTGCTAAAGGAGGGAAGGAGAAAGGACTGCACCTGCCTGGATGGATGGATGGATTCTCTTTGAACAGGCTGGCTCTGCTGGGACTCAAAGATTAGCGTGGAATTGCTCTCTCTTTTCTCTAACATTTGGTATTGGTCGGTGTCTTATGGCTTTTCTTTAAGTTTACTCCCTGACCACACTCATCTTTCTGTTTTATAGCTGTAATGCAGTGCAAGAAGTAAATGACCAGGAATCTATACAGTAGTTGTATATGTATATATACACACACACACACATATATGTATATATATATACACACACACACATACATATATACATATATACACACACACACATACATACATATATACATATATACACACACACACATACATATATACATACGTACATGCATGCATGTGTATATATATATAAATAAAACAAGTATATACATAAGTAACAGACATCTGAGCCCTGAACTGGCCACTAAAGCTTTCAATGCTGAGTTACAATGCCAGTTGAAAAAAAAAAATGCAAGAGAAGGGGAATGTTCCTTGAGGATCTGCCACAGCATGAATGGTCATGACCTTCCTTAATCATGTGTTTGAGTGCCTGTCCTTGCTGCATTGGGCCCAGCATGCCAGGACTGCTGCTGCTCTTGCTTTTGGCACAGGGCAGCCCAGTGACACCCAGGCACTGCCTGCCCTGTGACAGCACAGGCACTGGGCACAGCCATCAGGAAATGCACTGTGCTGGAGAGCAGTCTGATAGGGCTGAGAAATCTGTTTCTTGTCTGCTGTAACACAAGTGCTTGGGAGGCAGCACCATACCTTCTGCCCACAGGTCTTTGTGCAGGGGGTCCTTTTTTAAACAGCACACAGCATCAAAAATGCCGAGGAGATAAATCAGAACAGGTTGGGGATCTCTGCATGCATCTGTGTTCCTCTATGTTTTTGTATTTGGGGCAGATTCAGGGTATTTTAGAACCTGATATTTCTCATCCATGAATGGGCAATGAAGTTCCATTGATGTATTCACTCACTAGCGCTTTTTTCAGCTCTTCTTAACACAAATGAAAGGTATACATTATTTCTTTTCTTTCCTGCTCTCATCAGCGGCCAAAAATTAATCTGTCCCCAACTGCATGAGCCCTGTGCCTGTGTGTGGCACTCACATCAGGGTCCCACAAACACCACCCTTTTGGCATGAAGGATTCTATGGGCTCACCCTCTGCCCCCTGCCTGTGGCTGACCAGTGCTCGACCCTCACCTCCATGGGCTGCATTAGGCTCCAAAACCTGATCCTGCTGCTATGCTGGATGTGCTGGGTGTGCAGTGGAGGGCAGCAGTGGTGCTAGAGGCGTTGGAGACAGCTCTGTGTGCCCATGGGCAGTGCTGCAGGGTGTGTGTCAGCTACCCAGCCAGCCCTGGGTGTCACAAACAGCAAGAGTCTGGGCAAGCCACATCTGCAAAAGTGATCAAGGAATAGGGCCAGAGCCAGCATGCCACAATGTCTTGCAGCTGTTTGTGCAGTAGGTCCTTGGGACTTTGAAGATCTTAATTTCTCAGAGGAAAAAAGTCACAGGGGAAGTTTCTTCTGCAGGTAGTTGGTTGTAAATGAGCTATACAAATATTCACCATGCTTTATGCTGTCTCCAGAGAGAGTCAAGACAATCAACAGAATCAACAGGACTGACACTTTTGCAGTGGCTGTTCAGAAAGGGCTGGTTTAGTTGGCAGAGTTTCACTATTCTTGAGTTTGGCTGTGGATTTTGAGCTCCAGCATGGCTGGGGATGGGAAAAGGAGCTGCCAGACTTTACAGGGCTCAGATAAAATGCACTTGCTTCTCCAGGGTCAGATGAGATCTGAATAAAAGCTGGCTTTTTGGCTTTAGTATGTTCAGATCCATCTCAAAGCACAGTCAATTTCAAAGTGAAGTGGTTGGTTTCCAGTTCTTTTTCCAGGACTTACATAGCTCCAGATTCTGTCAAGCGTGTTTGTATCTTCACACAAGGGCTGCAGCCACAAATCACCAGTGGTGTCTTATCAGGGTCCTCTCTGCTCAAAACCTAATTGAAGCCTTGGACAGGGGTAGTGCTCTCACAGGTTTCCAGTATTGCATCTTCAAGAGTCAACTTGCTGGGAGCAATGCACTCATTTGTGTAAGGAAAAAGATCCCTTAATGTGCTATTAAATTAAACAATGTCACTGCTATTGCAGTAGAGCTGAGCGAATAATCCATAATGAATAATTTATTCAACAAATTTAGCTGCTTTCTCTGCTCACAGACTATCTGGAGACAGATCACAATTCCCTCCAATTTACTTATTATTTGAAATTACTGATGGATAGCTTTGTAATTAAAAAAACAACTCTGTGTCTTGATCACAAACAACTGTGGGTGTCTGATCTTCGTTAGTCAAGGTATGTGCGTTGGTTGTGATGGGTCAGATAAATCACATGATATTATTTCTGTCTGCTCATTGGAGAAGCCCACAAGCATGTCTGGCATGAAAAGACAAAAAATTCTGTCTCTGCATGCAATTTTGAAATTTGTCTTGTGCAAACATTTGCCCAGTAAAACTTGATTGCTCAAAAGTGTGCAGAAAGCAAATCCCAGGGGGAAATCAGTGTGGCTGCAGTAAATTCATTTAAAAATGTGAATGAATATTTTTAGACTTTTTTTAAGGTTCCCACCTAGCCCTGCACAACAACGTCCATCCAATGCACCAAAAGAACATTTCACATGTTGAAGATTATTTGATTGTTCTTTTCTTTTCTCCTTTTCCCCCTCAGAAAAAGACAGAATGGGAAGGAATCTCTGGTCTCGATATTGCAGGGACGTTAGACTGAACTCAATGATCAACTGCACAGGAGGCATCTTAGAACTGATTATCTTGGAAGGATGTTTCAAAATCTCCCTGTTCTGATGGCCAGAAGCATTTTTCTGTTGTAAATCTTCCATGTTCTCATGGGCATGTTATTCTCACTTGTTGCTGAGTCTCACTCTACCTGTCCTGTAAGCAGCCCTGAGGGAGGGATGGGGGTCTCCAGGCTACCCAGGAAGCAGAGTTGGTTGCACCTGCTTTTTTTCCAAAACCCCTGCTGAAAGTAATCTGTAACTTGTTGCAGTTCTCACCTTCTTTGTAGATTCTTCTTTCTCCATCACTACCTTGCTCAGATGGGGAGACCCTCCTTGCCTTCACCTCAGTGCAAAATCAGACATGTAGCCTTCCTCCTCCTCCTTTTCCTCTTCCTTTCTAAGTCCTCTGAGCCTAGAGGTTAAATTTGTAGTCCTCAACCTTGGCCCAGTATTTGAAGCTGATTGATGCTGAAGGAACAATGTGTTTTCTTTTTCTAATTTCCAATGTTAAGAAAAACAGCTACAGCGGGGAATGTTTTTGCAGAGGTGTGTGTAAACCTCTCAGAACTGAGGTCTAAAGGTTGTGTTTGTACATGAGGGAACGGGCTGATTAATTGATCTCCTCTGAATCCTGTTTCAATACTTTACTCTTCCCAATGAAGGAGATGCCATTGTTTTTGTGAGTTCAGCTAGGTTAGGTCACAAAGACATATTCCCCATCTTTTGAAGTAATATACATGTTGGTATCATCTTCAAGTAGAAAAGTTCATGTGGCGGCTTTTGTGTTTCCCCACTAGGAGCCAAACACGAATAACAATTATTACTGCACTGTAGCTGTTTCAGGCATTCACACCCTATTAAAGCAGAGAGCAATTCCAGGGAGAAATACCACTCCTTGGTGGGGAGAGTAGTGCTTAGTGGTGACAAACAGCACTTCAAACCGAAATGTGGTGAGCTGGGTCAGGGAATGCTTTCCTTCACACAGGTGCAGCTTTTCATCTGTGTGATGCTTAGAGGGAAGAATATTCCCATTCAAAAGGGACCTCTGGAGCGAGCGGTGCCGCAGGCTCTGCACCAGCAGCTCCCGCTGGGTGCCTGTCCCTGGCGCCCTGCTGTCACTTGGCCTTCAGCATCCATGGGCTGGTGAAGCGGGTTTAACCCACTCTGAATGTGCAGAAACGTGGTCCTTTGTGGCAATTGTGTATCAGCACCCGGAAGACAAGGAGACAAATGGAATCACAGGGAGCTGAGCAGTGTTTACACTCCGTGTTCATACCGCCTCCGGTGCCTCTGCACGCGCACAACTTCGCTTGGGGTCAGGCGTGTGATGATCGCTGTGATCTCAGTGCAGCATAAGACACCCAGGAAGAATACAGATATAAATGTCCCTCCCTGGCAGTTTTCCTGCTAAAGACAACTCTTCTCCCAGCTGGCTGTTTTGCTCTCCTTTCCCTGTGCCTTACACCCAGGTAGGGCTGTTCCTTTCCATGCTTGAAACAGATCCCAAAGCTGCAGAAAAAACAGAGAAGGGCTTGTGTTTATTTTTGCAGAGTTTTAACTGGGTTGAAGGAACGAAGGCACGAAGCCTTGTTAAAAGGATTTTGCTATGGGTGACCCAGAGTTTGAGGAGATGAGGAAGAAAAAGTGGGGAGATGCTGTTTCCCCACGGGCACGCCGGTGGCTGGTGCCACGCTGCCCACACAGCTGCAGGGAGCAGTCGGTGCACAAAGCCTGGGGCTGAAGAGGAGCAACAGGAAAAACTCCTTTGGGCAAATGAAGATATGAACTGAGGATGTTTTAATATTTTTCTCACAGAAAGTAGCATTAGTTAATTTTGCCCTCTATCCTCAATTGCTTATAAAAACAAAGTGAAAGCAGCATAATTCTTTAAAGCCCATGCAGGCTTTCTTAAAATGACCTTTTCACCTGTAATTACAAATAAAAGATTATTGAGCCAAATGGGATATATTAGTAAGAACATCACTGATATAATTTTGATCACAGTGAATAAAATAGTTGGGAAAATTCATTTAACAGCCTTTAAATCACTGGCTCCAGTGTTATTTACTTCTGAAAGCATAACTCATACAGCTTCTCCTCTGTTGTATTCCCACAGCATGTATTTATCTCACCTTCTTCCTTGAAACCTACGTAAAAAATAGATTTCGCATTGGCAACGCTCTTTTCATCTTCCTCTCCTGAGCCCACACTCTGCCTGCAAGGCTTTGAGCTCTGCCCCTGTGGCACGGTCACGGCGCTGAGATGGGGACAGCCAGCTGGGAAGCCAGGAAAGCCACTCAAAATTAGAATTATGTTCACATCAGAAGTGTGAAAGTTACCCAGCCTGGTCTGTGTTTAAGGACTCTGACAGAAGAGCTGAACTCCAGTGCACAGGGCTCACTCCAACACTGACCGTGTCTCTGATACAGATCTTAAACATGCCTGCAGTTTGAGAGAGTCCTGAAGTCAGGAGTGCTCCACGGGAGATGGACAAGACCTTCTTTGCCTCCACCAGGCCACAGATGAGCTCTGTGTTTGCTGATGCTCTTAAATCAGTAAATTTTAGGGAACAGCAGTATGGTCCATTAACAAATATAATCAACATCGTCTCTGCTGGACCAAGAGCAGAGGATATTCTTGGTGCAATATGGTCACTTTGAATGTGTTATTCCCTTTACATCAGCACAACATCAGCAGGCACCTGGGTGGATCAGCTGTGCAGGAGGTGGACATCTGCCAGACACAACTGTTATCAATCATCACCCAAGTATTTACATCAATCATTGAACAAACATTTATGTCTGGAGCCTTTCTTCTGGTCACAGTATACATTTAGGCAGAAACACAAACACAATGGGGAGAGGATCCTGATGCCTTCCTTTGCCCTGCTTGTAGAAAATTCACTTCTCTCTTCTCCCCTGGGCTGACCTCCAATTTGTTTTCTATTTGAAAGGCTAAGGCCATATGGCAGATATGTTCAGCCCTTAAAGTCTCTTGATCTTTAGTACAGCTGCAGTCTAAATTTCAATAATGAAAACTCTTCTTTTTTTTTCTTTTTTTTTTTCTTTTTTTTTTCTTTTTGGATACTTATAAATGAGATATTATATTTCCATACATTTTATTTCTGGCCACATCTATGAATCTAATATTGACCTGGAGTTATCTGTGATAGAGAAGTTATTAATTTTGACAGATATAAGGGAGAAGCTAATATCCTCCTTTTACAAACACCTAATATTAATCTCTAGTGATGTAAACGAGAACTCCAGAATGGCTTGGGGTGGTGCTGGAACTGATATAAGATTGAAATTTGATAATGAAAAAGGGAAAGATTCATTTTAGAAAATTGATAAAATAGATAAAAAATTGTATTTCCTATGAAATAAGTATAGGAAGCACAACTTAGATTTAGCATCCATTATTCCTCTATAGGTGGTATGGACACAATGGATATGTTAGGGAGCAGATTTTACTCTGATTTAAATATCCATAATTCCATTGACTCAGGGTAGTCTCTGTCTCATGATTTCTACTCAAATAACAAATAGGAAGTGTGGAACTGATTTTATGGCTCAGGAAGGTACCCAGCCTGGTTTGACCAAATGGGGATGGCTACTAATGCCACATCAGCATCTCTGCAGTGACACAGTCACCTTCAACGGCTGCAGATTTCACCCTGTGACCCTCAAGAGCCATTGTAGCCATGCTCCCAAATCCTGGCACTCCTTGGAGACATTTTCTTCCCTAGCACTCCTTCTCTGTGTTATTGTGTTCCAGTCAAATGGCTTTGTGAACAGACAGACAGAATTCCTCGATGCACTGGGAGGAAACCTTTCCTCAGCTCTGACTATCCAGAGATCAGCTTTGGGGCTCTCCATCTGGAGAAGTTTTTGGCCTTTGCTTAGGATAAAATTCCAGTATTTTATGATACATGGGATACTTTGTTTTTTTCTCCCCAGCAATTTACTGGGTTATCCTGGGGAAATTGCCAAGTCTGGAGATTCTGGAAGTGTTTGGAAGGTTTTTACTTTACGGCAGAGAGACAGTTTGATGGCCTGGTTCAAAAGGAGCTCAGATTCACACAGCTGCACTGTTTATTTTGGTTGCATTTTTTTGTTATGCCAGAAGCAAAGGCAGGCTGTACTGTTAATCTCATTCAGACATTTTGCTGTCCTCTTCCTTTTAAATCCCAGCAGCATTTGTACCCTGTTCCTGTCCAAGATTCCACCATGCAACTGATCAAAGCCCACCCATTTCTGGGAGTCCTGAGCAGGTTTTGCGGCTGTCCTGCTATGAGGGGCGTGCAGAATTTGGTTACCTGTTTTACTCACTAAAGGGATTCTGCATTCCTGTGTCCCCATTAATCCATCACAGTGCTGAGGTGCCTGAGGTGAAGGGAAACAGGGCAGGTATGATTAATAAATAGTTTAATGTCAGGATGGGGAGAGCCCTCTTTAGTTTCACAGGTCTCTGCTGCCATGCTGCTGCACTGTGTTTGCTATATGTGTTTATGTATTTATTGCCAAGCTTATCTCAGAGTTAGGTACTTGATGTCAAGGCTGTCCTGAACATTCCTAAAGGCACCTGTCTGTGCCTCAGAGCAAAGAGGAAACTTATCTCAACCACCATACATACAGAGGATGGCACAAAGCCTCCCTTCTTGGAGAGGTGTCCTCAGCAGCAGCAGAAGTTGTGTTGCTGCGGCAGGGAGATGCTGGAGCAGCCCATACAGTGGAGAAAGGCCCAACCTGGGGCAGTCTGTCATTTTGGGGGTATTTTCCTGCCTGGAGATGCTGTTTGGGGATGGGAAAGTTCAGGCAGTGAAGTGGTGCAGCACAGTACAACAGCTGTGGGCTGTGCAGGGGCAGTGGGGAAAGCAGCCCTGGGGGCACTTTGAACCTTGGGACAATATATTTTATTACTGGGAGGTAGGTTTGTGTTTTTAATGAATTTTTTGGTCCCTGCTAATGAATTTTAATGAATTTTTTGGTCTGTTCTGATCTGACTCTGGCCCATGGCTGACCATGCCCGGGCTCCTGTGGGCAGGGCTCTGGGTGTCACAGCAGTGAGTGTGTTCCAGCACTCAGGGAGCTGGAGCCCAGCCATGGCCACACTGAGCACCCCGTGCCACAGTGGGCTCTGACATCTCACCAGGGTACAGGACATCTCACAGGCTCCCAGCATCTCCAAAAAGAATGAGAGCACTTTGACTATTGTTGCACAGTTGTCACTGCTCTCAAAGGCAACAGCTCTAAACAAAGTGGTGCAGATACTGATGTGCAGTACCATGCACTGCAAAGATGGAATGAGTTGCCAACCAGCCTCAGGCCTGTTCAGATACTGACCCAAGAACTAAAACTACAGTGAATTAAAAGCCAAAGGCCTTCAAACAACACTGTCCTGGTTTGTCCATCAATCTTGCTTCCCTCCTGTGAAAAAACACGATAAACAATTATCAGGTATCAGTGCCTGAATCTTAAGTGTCTTCTGTAATACTTAATATAAAAACAAATATGTTCTCCTTCAGAAAATGAAGCAGATCCCAATTAATTATGTATAGCTCTCCTGCTTTCACGCAAAGAATAGCAACATTCAAATAAGCGCTTTGGTCTCCTTATCACCTGTTAGATTACAGGCATCTCCCAGCTCTCTAATGATCATCTGAGTTTTGGGGCTGGTTGTTTCTTTTTACTCTGCATCATGTTCTTTCTCTGTCTTAGCATTTTTGATAAAAATAATATAGCAGAGAAGAGACAGATGTCCCTTTGGTGATTTAATACATTCTTTGCTGCCCTAAAATGTCTGAAAGAATTGGCTTACATATCGAGAGTCTCTCTGTTCTGATTTCATGTGTGCTCAAGGCAGAGAGGAGGACAGAGGAATGTAAAACACAGATGTGGGCCGACCCATTGAATCTGATTGATGGCAAAACAGTGATGAAACCCAACAAATGGGTGGGATGTCTGTACTGACTCTACTACTTAGGAGGGCATAGCAGCCCAAGACCTGCCTGAACTCCCTTCCTCTATGTCGAGTGCTTTTTCTTGCATTTTGTTTTTTCAAGAATGTGTCTTTTGCTCCTATCTTTGGCAATGTTTGTCCTGCAGAAGACTAGGCTAGGTTGGAGACCCATGGATACAATTTTGTGTTTTGGTGGCTTTTGTGGGCTCTACCTGCTTTATTGCCAAAAGGAAGACTAAGAAATCTCCAACACATAGTGTCATCAGCATTGTGATCAGAGAAACAACACCTACAGAATCTATTATTCATTAAGTGTAACCAATATATAATTTAAAACAGTGGGTTTTGTCAAATAATGTTAGGTCAGCATAATTTTCTGCCTATTACTAATATCTATAACATCTTTGCCTTAGTCAGCTCTATTTAAATATGCAATCATTTACAGCTTTTGACTATATGTGTGTGCACTCCCAATTTCCAATATTCAACTACTACAAATTTTATGCTGACATCAATAGCAAACTATTAAAGACAGTATTTCATTATTGGTTTTTCATCCCAAAAGTTATTTACAATTATATACTAAGCACTAATATTAAAGGAAACCATTTAAATGAGGTGCTATCTGCTTTAACAATATGTCTGTCACAGAATGAGATTGTGTTTAAAGATTTTATCAAGAAATGGTTGTTTGCTGAGGTTATGTTTTGTCCATGAAATATGCATTTCATATCTCTTTCATTTCATTAACATAATTTAATTTGTGCTTTGCATTTTGTGCATAATACATATTTGATTTACAAAACAAATATTTCCATTAGAAAATGAATTTCATGCAGGCAAAAAAGCAGAACCAAATGATGTATTGAAGGAAAATAAGAAGAAATGAAATGCATTTTCTCAGTCTATTAAAAAATCTATGGCATTGACAGAAAGTGCACTTAGTGCTACATTTAAAAAATAGCACATATGTCAATGTATTAACAAATAGAATTGGAAATACAAATATTTCCCTATATCAAGCCAAGAATCTCTTTATTTTAATTGAGTTGATTTAAAAGCCCAACTACAATTTAATTTTTATTTCATGATGTGGTACACTGCCTGGTGCCATTACATCCATGTAGAATTGGCAGTCAATATACAAATATATTTTACCTTTTAAAAACTTTCTATTGACACCAGCAATAAATAATTTAATGGGCTGAAAATGTGAAATCATTAATTTGCTGATTGTCTTCGAATATTGGGTAGCTGGGGTAGGGGTACGGATAGGTGAGCAAACTAATGAATAATGTTTGTGAGTCTGTCATGAAAGGACCCCAGTAAAGCAAGCCACAGATGAAATGAAATGCTATTTAAACTTGCCTGGTTTAATCTCCAAGGAATTCCAGCTAAATCCAAGGAATTGAAGAAAAAGGATGAGGCCCAAAATGCCCCATTATCTCTCTGTCAAGAAAATCCATCAAAATTAGTGCAGAGGCGGTAAATGTGTGACTCCCTTGCAGTCTGAATGTGCACGTTTCCTTCCATGTAGCCAGCCCTGTAAATCTGGGATGTCCCTGTTGGAATGCTGGGCTGAGCACCCAGGACGAGGCAGCTTCGTGCCTCTATGGGAGTGAACACATCCATTTAGATGGATTTGCTGCAACAAATCCCTCATCCTTCCAGAACAAGCCAAAATCTTGAGAAAACATCTCAGAGCAACCATCCCTTTTCCAGCGGGGCAGGCATTGACTGTCTCCTTACCTGTTTGCACTGAGGAATTTCAGAATGACCCAGGAGGGCAGGGTTTGGCCCCAGGCCTGCCCTTCAAGAGCACAAATGAATCACTCTGCCCACAGCTGCAGCCAGGAGCCCCAGTGACCTTGCTGGTGGGAGCAGAAGTGGCTTGTGCAAGAGGAGGCAGAGAGGGACATAACCGCTCTCAGCCCCGGCTCTGCGGCACCACCGGCATCGCCAGCTGCAGGGACGTGTCTGGGGCAGGACTCAGACAACATGAGAATTAATTTAAATTCACAGGATATTTTAAAGCTAATAATAGATGTCGAGTTGCATCTTTTAGTTGTTTTGGAGCTTTGTGCTTTAAGCTTTTTTACACAAGGATTAGCGGCTTGCTTTTAAAAAAAAGGGAGGGGTTGGGAACCAGGATTCTTGCAGTCTCAGGAGTCCAGAAGCTGCAGCTTAAAGAAAAATACCAAATGTTGCAAGGCGGTAAGACTGAAAAATCCTGCATTATTCTGCCATGGGGAATAAGTTTAACTCTATGAGAAACTATACGCAGCAAAGTAAGGAGGGAAAATGAAGAATAACTCCCCTATTCAAAACTAAGAGATACATTTGGGGAGGTTAGGCTGTAAATACATTAGCTTAGCTGGAATTTTGCCAGGACTTTGGGACTAATATCCATACTCTTATGAAAAGTGCTTGGGATAATGACTACAGGTATCTGAGGCCTCGGTGCTGTATCCAAGGCTAATTGAATTGAGTAGGCGTGCATACTTGAGAAAACCAAAGGGAGGTTAGGTAGAAAGAGTGAAGAAGGTGAAAAAGAAAGCAAAGAACTGGAGCTGCAACACTCTGATAATTAATGGAGTGAAGGTTCCTGGTCTGTCCTGCCAGATCATGCTGTGTGCTGGCTGAAAGCAAAGTGACAGGGAGAGTGCGCTCACCCTGCTGCTCCCGTGGCCACCAGTGCCACAGCTTGCAGCTCCTTCTCATCTTCTGCTGAGCAGCAGCCAAGGCAGGGCTCTCTGAATTATGCTCTTGTTGCAGAAGCCATGCTCTCCAAAGCTAGCATGGCACAGGCTCCCTGCTGCACTCCTGGCACCTCTGGCACCCTGCTCATCCCATGGCCAGGTGTGCTAGAGGGACAAACCTGGCCATGCCTCGTGCCACTTGCCACACTGATGGCTTGCAGGATGCTCTGATGGCTGCTGCCTGCTCATCACAGCCCTAACTCTGCACAACATCCCTCAGAGGGCCATCAGAAGAGAAAGGAGCAGTCCCCTCTCCTTCCCATGGGCGCAGTGCTGCGGGGCAGGAGGAACCTGCATTCTGCCTCACCTTCACCTGGTCCCTCACAGAGATTTGATAGGTCTCTGTGCTGCTTTTCCTGAGCACAAAACACATGGTGCTTTCATTCCCTGGGAGTGGGACACCTTGTGTGGCCTTTGGGCTGTAGCTGGCCCTGGGGAGGGTCCTGCAGCCTGGCAGAGCTGTGCTGCTCTAGCCATCCCATCCAGCAGCTCAGCTCCCTGTCCCCACTGCTGCTCATGGACACACATGTGCTATGAATCCTGTGAACCACAGGTGTGTCTTCAGACAAACCTTCGAGGGAATGCATACTGTGAGCCTGCTGGTTAACTCTAGGATTAATGAGATGCACCACCTACATTCATAAGGTATAATGAGAAAAGGTACCCAGGAACGTTCAAACATCACACCTCCCTTCCTGACAATATCGGCATGTCAGGGTTGGGATAAAACTGTTTTGAATAAAAAATAAAGTGTGTCTAAAATATTAAAAGAAAAAAGCTTAGTGCCTGCACACACAAAAGCAATGATCTAAGGGAAATCACCAGTTGCTGTTCTGTGAGGTATAAAAATAAACCCTTGTCTCCTTTACTTTTACGTTCACTGACAAGTGACTATATTAGCATTAAGTGAAAAAGCAGATGAAAAGTAATGTCTTTTATTTAGCTCCTACCTGAAACATATTTAAGTTTCATGCAGGAAGTGAGATTGTGCACAGGGGTTTGAAATCATGTAATAAGACACTGCGTGACATTATCTGTCCACCCAGCAGTCACTCCAGTAAGCAACACTGCCACTAAATCTTGGAAGGGAAGTTAACACAAATAACTTCACACTTCCCCCCTCCCTGTTTTCTCAACCTTGTCAGTGTGTCTATCTGTATAAGATTCTGTACTTGTTCTCCAAAGGAACCTGTTAGGATACCTGTCCATCAGCTAGTCCAACGTACTCATCTCATTTTTAATATGCCAAAAATGTTGAGCCATGTATTGTTTCTAAATGAAGCACATGTGTGCTGCAGAATAGAAACAGAAATGTGCTGATACAGGAAACTCTACTTGTTTGTTAGCAGTGATATTGGAAAAAATCCATCTCTCCTAGCAGGACAATCTCATCATATTAAAAGTTATGGATTTCTTGCTTAAGCATTCTACACTAGCTGCAGAGCTGTATAAACTTGCTTCTGCTTATCAAGCGAGCCAACAATACACAAAAAGAAAATTTAACATCTTCTAACATTTCTGCCTTCATATGGGAGTTCTCCTGAAATGAGTTCCTCAATTATCCTGATGGATCTGTTTAGTGAGTTGGTACTGTTTCCTGGCTTATAAAAGCCAGTGCATTACTATGCAATACTGTGTATGTGCTATTGAAATGAGATCAACATCATTGCTTTACTACATTTTAAGCAGAAGTTAGCACAGATTATAAAAATCACAAAGACTTTGGAGTTAGATATTGTAGCAACATGTTCTAAAACCTGCACTGGTTTTCACTGGCAAATAATTAGAAGTGTGTAAAAAATGAAGTGTTGGTGGCCTCTTTCTTAACTAATGAGTATTAATCAATATTAAGCAAAGATTATCAAAGAACATGTTTTATTTTTCTTTATCTTGGATAACAAAGGAAAAGGGATTTTTAAAAGATCATAAAACTAATATTATTAATTTCAAAATATTATTGATTTTCAAAATAAAGTTGTAGTGTTATTCCTATGTGTAGGAGAAAATATATAGCTCTATATATGAAATTCACTTCAGGAAAAAAATCACTGCTACATCTGAGATTAACTGCACAAGACATCCAAGAATGTTTCAGAGCATCATTTATTGGATTGACTGTGTTGTACAAGTATGCAAAATATTTATATCTTTAGTTCTCCAAATTATTAAGCTGCTAAGATTTGCCTGTGAACGGAAGTTTTAACAAAACAGTTTGTAGGTGTTCCCTCTGAACCCAATATCCTCAGCTCTGTGTTTGTGCATTTGCATGTGTGTGTGCATGCACAGATTTTTTAGTCCTTACACTGTAAAAAACTTTGGAATTGTTTGACCCTGTAAACACAAAATTCATGTCTCTCACCCTGGGACAAATACATTCTTTTTAAAAGCAGCATATGGGCAGCCTTGGACTGATGTTAGTTTATTGTCACTGCTTGATAACGTTTAATGGAAAAGATACAAGAGTGCCAAAGAATTTTAATTATTTTTGTGATAAAGTTATATGTTCGGCCTTGAAAAAGTGGAGATAATGCTGGGATTCATTATTATTCCCAGTGTGTTTAAACAGACGACACAGAATGCAAACAAAAGCAGATGAAATTTGAAAAGTATTATCAATATTGCAGATAGCAGATGCCCTTTCCAATCAGAACAAGCATATCTTCTATAGCAACTTTATGGTTGAGTAGTTTATTCATTTCTATTAGAAGGTTGTACGTTTCTAAAATATGTAGATGGTATCTAGAAAACCAACCAACCAGTAGGGTCATTTTGCTTGTTTTCCTAAATTTATTATTTCACTTTTGCAGGCTTGATCTGAGGTGCATTAACATGGGAGCGAAATCTTATTGTGTCAAATCCTATCTTGTATATGACCTTTCATGTGTTTTTTGCTGTGGTTCTGAGAGGGAAATGCTAAGAGGTGTCTATTCTGCAGGGGTTTGTCAGGGTTGTATTTGTGCTGCTGTAATTAAAACTAGACCCATCTTCCCGTAGAATTTTTCTTCCTCTTGGCCTTGATTGAAAAATTTTGCTGTTGGATGCAGCATGTAATTCACACATGTTCTTTTAGAGTGCCTGAGGCATAGACCCTCCATCCATGAGGTGCCAGGGCAGTGTGCTGGAGCTGGGGAGTTCTTCCACACCTGGTCTGGTGGCAGAACCAGGACCCCAAAGCACCCCGTGCTCCCACCCAGCAGCAGACAGGCTTTAAAAGCATTTGCACACTCATGCAGTAATTTAACCAAACCAGTTATTTCTGTGTGATGCTTTTTGAGGTTCCCATTCTGTATTTTTCATTTTGAAAGAAAACAGCAAACATTAAAAATTATTTTACAGTAATTTATTGAACCCTAAGGCCACAATTCTGCAGTAGGTTACAACATTGCGGGCTTTGATGGTAAAAATCGTGTGCTGATGCCTTTCCACTGCAGAGAAATGGTGGAACTGTAGATCTTCAGAAAATATATTCTACATGGTTTCCTGCTACCTGCTCACATGCCAATTATACTTCCAAGTTTGGATCTGAAATTCTTATCTGCCTAGTAACATCCTATCCTCTGAACTGTCTGTAGTCCATGTAGTCATGTTTAGAGCTGCCCATAAGTGGTTCTCTATATGCAAACACACAAACTAAGAATGTTCCACCAACCATTCTAAAAAATACAGATTCTCCTCCATAAAGGTTTTGGAGGATGTTGCTTTGAGACCTTGATTTCAGGCACCTGTGGAAGAACAATGAATCCCCTAAAACAAATAAATAATCAGTGGATGGGCAGGGCAGCCATAAAAGCTAAAACAGAAGGCATCAGAAAAACCTACATTAATTAAACGGACATTTAATTTTAGCTTAATTCAGCCTCTGTGGGTTTTCCCCAGATGAAGGTCCAAAATGGCAGGAGACAGTTGTCTCCTTGAAGGATGTGAAGAAAGAAGGTTCTTCCTGGGGATGCACCAACTGAGCCTGGACTCTGTCACCTGGCATCCCTGGTCCAAGGTTCCTAGGAGAATGCGTGGCTGGGAACAGGGAGAGGGAAGGAGAGGAGGAGTCATCATCAAGGACTACATTTCCCATGATGTCTTCAATCAACTCAGAGTTGAAATTGGGCAGGTGTTGGGGTGTTACAGCTGGCTCTGGTGAGGTGACAGCAGTTCCATTGCTCCCAGCTCCCAGTCTGCTCACAGACATTGCACGGCTTGCCATGAATGTGTTTGGGGTGTGAATTCAGGAAATGTAATCAGAGTATGATAGAACATGCAGGATAGGTCCTAAAGGGCTATGAAGTTTGGGGGCTTGGGGGGAAGATGAGGCTTAGGGCATCTCATTTTTAAATTGTGTTAGTAGTCTGTGCTGGTGTCTTCACTATGGTGTGGGGTTTTTAACACTGGTGCTGAACCCCACCTCGGGCTAGTCCTAAATTTCCTCTGGATGAGACAAAGTGCATGTGGAATGTGAAGGTAAAGCGTGACACCAAACCTCTTGGCTCCTTCTCAGTTTTGTGCCCCATGGCTGGTGGCGTGGGTGGATGGGGAGGGTGCTGGCAGCACTCCATGGCGCAGAGCGTCATGGTTGTGCAGGCACAACCATGTGAGCATTCTCCTCAAGTGCCCCTGCATGCTCTTCTCCTTCCTGCTTATGTGTATCCTTTAGTCTTCCTGTCTTCTGTTACAGCCCCTAATGCACATCTAATATAATTTTACAGAGCAATATTACCCGACAAACACGAACACGCGTCACTCGCCTCCTCCCGAGCGCTGCCCAGCCCACCCAGGGCCCTGAGATGTCGGAGCTCTTGCTGCATTTACGGCTGAGCAGAATCGTCCCAGAGCATCCGTTACTTAGCAGACTTCCATAACGAACACACTCCATAAATATAAAAGCATTTCTAGAAAGTCAAGTGTCTGGATGTTATAAAAAGCGCTGCTGCTGAGTCATGCTCTTCCCAGCCCGCGGGAAATGGGCAGTGATTATTTCATGCCATTTTTTGTTGGGCTGAGATAACTTAAGGGAAAACGTGGCCACCAAAACTGACAACTCACGCTGATCTGCTGCTCTGTGCTCGTGGTGCCATCTGTTTGCACATGTCACTATAGGTATGGAGATGTATTGTACAGCAGACTTAAGTCTATATTTCAAAATTGCTGGGAAGCAAGAGGCACACAAAGGAACTGTAATAAGTACAAAGTGTAATTAAATTTTGCTCTAAGAACTGCCATAGTCAGTTAAATCAGACCAGTTTAGATGTCATTATTTAGCCAATAGAGTAAATCTTATTTATAGAAGTCCAGGTCTGGCTCCACTTGTTTTCTGATAAGCAGTGGTAGGCTATTGACTTTAATGTACGATGCTTATAACGGAAAGATGCATAAATAAACATGGACAAAATGAGGGCAGAAGAGCACCAATAAATTCTCTCTGCAATTGTTGGTGCCCTCAGCTTGGGCAAGGGCCTAGGCTTAGGTATCAATTCCTGTTTTCATTTTCTTTTTTTAATTGATCTCATGGAGCAACCATTATGCAAACAGTGAGGAAAAGGGATGGTCTCTTTAGGAGCTGCTGACGCTGCAGCTCTCTGCTGTTTCATCCAGGAGTCAGATGGCAAATGTGGAGAAGTAAGGGGTGAATTATACCCACCTGGGGAACAGAGGGGAGGATTTCTTTTCCAAATTTAGGAAGATGGATTTTAAAAGTGAAGGAACCGGTGCAAGAAACTGAAGAGGTGGTATATGACAGAACATAGGTAGAAGTGATATCCCCAACAGATTTCCTGAGGAGGAGTCTGAAAAGCAACTGTGTGATACTGGAAAATTAAGCAGCTGCAATTGGCAATGCACCAGAGCTCAGGTGTTTTAATTGACTTTTTGGTGGGGTCTCTGTTGAGCCCAAGTTCAGTGTGAGAGAGATAAAAGGTTCTGGTATTTTCAAGGCTTGTTCAAAACAGCAAACACGAGAAATCTTCAGAGAAATTGCTGGTGTGATTTTCTTACTTTACTTTCCCACACTCTGAGGGCTCAGAAGGTTTGGATGACTGTCTGGATTTTTGTGGTCTCTTAATTAAGCTAAAACCTGACCTCTGAATGTTTTGGAGCTTGCCAAACACAAATTCACATGAATGAAGCAAGGAAGGGTTAAAGAGCCCATGGAAACTTGCTTCTCAGATACGTTCAGTTAATGCAGAGGGTTTCAGATTCTTGCTGCTGGCAGCTACCACAGCTTTCAGGTGAATGTGGTTGGGAGTGGGTTCAGGATAGGACTGAGGTCCCTCAGGGGAAGAGGGGGAGGCAGTGATTGCCATTGCCCTGGAAGTTGTCTCCTTTGCCAGAGTGTGTGATCAGGGTCACTTCCAGATTTTGCTGGAGTGCTGTCCAAAACATTTTGTATGTGATTTTAATAAATGGTATTTAAAACTATACATATTCTTCCTTCAATGAAAGAAGGATGGAAAACTGCAGAAAAAGAAATGTCAGGGAGCCACAGGAGCATTTTCTGCCTGTGACAGTAGCTGGCCATGTGGGACAAGTGCCAGCCTCCATTGGGGTGCTTCATGCTTTGAGCAAGGAGAGGCCAAAGCTGGAGAAATCTTTGACTTCCCAAATTGCAGCTTGACATTCAGGGTATTTGAACATAGATTGTGTGTGACAGAATGGGCAAATTTTTCTCTATTATCCTGGTGTTAACCTGCAGTAATTGCTTGGCATCCCTAGGTGCTGGTTCCCACCACTCATTCACCCACTTGAATGGGACTGTGAGGAGTGGATTGCATGGGGATTGTGAATCCCTGGATCACCAGCAGTTTTCCTGCTGGCATGTGCAGTTTAACCCAGAGCAGCAACAGATCTGTTGGTATCCAAGTAGGGCTGCTCTGGAGACCATTATCTGGTGCTTGAAGCTCAGTGAGGGCAACTCTGTGCTCTCCCAGCTGCCCGTCACACGTGGAGATAAACACTTGTGTAATGCCAGGATTCAGCTGCAAATTGTATGTGTGGTGGGGAAAACACTGTTGCTGTTTATGTGCAGAAAAATAGAACCTAAAGGCCACAGAATGAAATATAATTTGTTAAAAACAGGGAATAGCATTGATTAAAATGAAAACCAGTGTTCCAGCACTTTACTGTGGAGAAGTATGTCCCCAGGTTCCTTGCACTTGCCCTGTGATTATACAATAGATTTTAAGTCTGTGATATCTACAAATCTACATCAAAATATATTCTATAGCTGTAGGAAACAGCTCTGAATTGTTAACCTTCTCTCCAGGTACTGGAGGTAACACACTGTGAGATTAGATGTATATTTTCTTCAAGATATACCACCCATCGAGGAGTCCATATTTACATCTTTTGTTGATATTTTTCATAGATTAAAAGAGTCTCTTTTCTGGTGATAATTCTGCTAAGTACTGTAATTTGCTGCCACTAATATTTGTCTGAGTCCTAGTTTGCAAAATATATTTGAAACCACTTTATAAAGTCTCATAATTGCTTCTTTGTAGAGCTGGTATAATGAGTAGTTTCTTTATCCAGCCTTTATCCTGTTAACCTTAGAGGTGAGCGACTGCTTGCTGGAGTAGTTGGGGAATGTCTTAGCACTGTTGAGCCATTTAATTTCACTACTAATTTCATAGTGGTGACACAGAATTGGCTATGAGCAAGCTCGCAGTTATTTCAAGGGTTTTCAGTTAGCATTGAATCAGGACCTGATTCACTAAAATGAAATTGAAATAAATGCACATGTAGATGATTTTTTTTAATGCATAAATTGATCTGCATTTATGTGCCCAATCCACATTAAAACATTGACCTGCTCTTGAAGGATGGGAGCTCAGCATATAAAGTAGCTCTAGCATTGCAAATGAGAACTTGCACCACCACATTGGGGGTTTGTTCTCCTCCTCCTTCGCTGTTGCTCTTGTCCCATCTAGAGGGAAACTCCTTGGTTATCCAAATCTTACTCAGAGCTTCCTGGAAAATGCAGATTCACATTTTTCAGTTTCTTTTGGCCATTTTTACAGGCAGCAATTAGTGTGCTGCACTATTTAGCAAGTAGGGTGGCTTCCAGGCTTGCTCTTCCTGCAGGAAGACGTTCCTATTACTCTGCTGCTTGTTTTGGATGAGCAGAGCTGCCCTGTGCAGAACTTGTCTTTTCTCCAAAATTACTGGGGAGTTGTTTTGTTTCTTAAATCAAAATTCATTTTAGCCCAGAGCTGGCTGCATTTCAGGGGAGAGGTTGTTCCTTTTTGTGAATATAGCTTAGAGTGTGCATGTGCGTGGAATTTTGCTATTTCCATCCTGTTGCTTTTGCTATTGCTGTAACAGTTGGGTGATCTGAAAGAAGTGTGATTTGAGGGTCACTAAACATGAGAGAGGAAGCTTTCAGTTTGGCATATGAAAGTATTTATGGCACGTACTTAGGAAATTTTACCACTGTTTAATCTTGAGTATGTATATAATTATAAAGAGGGTAAGAAAAACATTTTATGAAACCCTGGGGATTGCAGGTGCATCCAGAAGTTGAGATTTAAGTAATTTATTAAATGCACCCTGCCCACAGATCATCCCTGTGGGAAGAGGGCTATGACAGAGGCTCACCTGCACTTTGACATGGGCAGTGGTGACACCTGACAGTGGTCACTGCTGAAAAGAGACATGTGGAGTGATGGAGTTGCAAGACCCTGAAGTTCCCAAGTGTCCCAGTACCACAGATCCTTGGACAATGCCCTTGGAAACTGCTGAGCTTCCCCTGGGGTTGCCTTGGGATCTCTGCTTCATCCCAGCCCCTTCCCTTTCTGAGCTGCCAGGTGCCTTTTGGTAGCTGAGCGCTGGTGCAATCATCTACCTGGGCAACTGCCAGAGGAAATGGGCTTTGTCCAGAAGCTGTGGCTGCACAGCAAGAGAGGGAACTGGGATATTCTGTGGGCCTGGTTTTACCTCAGTGCATCTTGCACAGGCACCAAACTAGTGCAGCCTACAAGCTGTGATGTAGCAGTGTGCTGATGCCAGCCGCTCCCATGCGCAGGTATGTGAGCCTGGGACACTGCAGGCATTTTGTCACCCAGAGGCCAGCACTGCTAAATACTAAAGGTGAATTTTGCACTGAAATGCAGAGTTCTGATTGTGCACTTCCTTTGACCTTGCAAAGGAAAGAACATGTTAGTGACATTCTGTCGTTAGTGACATTGTCATTTAATGTGGACATTCATTTTTCACATGTCTGGACCTGCCTGGAAAGCATTTTCAATGGCTGCACTCTCCATTCAGCTCTGTTCTCTCTTGTAGACTCTAAGCAAAAGTTGATAGCATTTGAAATTTAATCAGGTTGGTATTGTGCAATTTATCTCTTATAAAATTTCAGTAGCTTTTTTTTTTGCACACTTTTAAAAGGAATTCTCAAAAGCCTGGAGTTGGAGGCACATGTCTGTCCAGGCATCACTGCAGACTCTTCTAGTTCTTTTAATCTGAGTTTGATGTCTTCTGTGAAACATATCCTCAAATGTGGAACTTACTACATCTGGCTTGTATAAAATTCACAAGTAGGAGCCTTTTCCTTCATAACTAAGATAATTTTTTGTTAACTGTAAGAAGTAGGGAAGGACTAAATATGGCTTATATAGGACTTTATAGTACTAGTAAGGCTGGTTTTCCTTAAGAGAGAATTCCTACCTTTGTGGTACTTTTTTCTTTCATTACAAGGACCAAATTTATGCCACTTTAAAGGATAGGTTCCTAAACTGTAATCCAGTGTTGTGTCCAAATCCAAAATTTTGCTAAATATCATCCCAATCATTAGGACCTCCATGAATCTGCTTTGCTCTACACCACGTAGTGACAATATTGTCCAAATGTAAGCAGTATAAACCATTTTGTAATACCTCTTCCCCACCTTTGTCAGACATTTATTTTAAACATCTGGTCTTGAAAATCAGAACCGGCACACAATCTCATTATTGCCCCAGCCTGAAATTCCCCTCCCCTCTGACCAGTCTGTTTTCCAAAATACTCTTGGTCCTTCCAAAAAGACAGTTTTATTCTTCTAAGTTTCAGATTTAAAATCTGGATGAGTGAGAGATCTGGGATGAGAGATGCATTAGCAGAACTGATTTCTCTTGTTACCAGTTCAAAAGGCTTCAGTATGCAGCACAAATGATTCATAAGTATCCATTGTTCAGAGTTCAGGATAAAGAGTTCAGAATCAAAGCTCTGCTTTAATGTGCGCTCATGCATTTCTTTTTTCAGTAAGAGCATTCTCTTCATATATATAGCAAATGAAATTCAAACTTGTTTAAGCTGCAGTTCTGGTAAATTGCTCTGCCTCTGAAGTTAGCTTAGAATATCATGAGAGTTATAGAAACCGTTACAGATTTTGCTAGTATTGCAAAAACTTAGTGCTTAGTTATAATCAAGGAAGAGCTGTTTAATAAATAGAACAGGAAAACAAGCGATCACCTCGTGTTTTTCCTGGGTTTGGACCTCACATCAGCTCTGCTGGCAAATCCTGAGAGCACAGCCAGACAGGATTTGGGCTGTTGGTGTTTTTCTTACTGGCCTTTTTCGAGGGGAGGGACAAGAAAGGCTTCTCCTTTATGGGCAGATTTTTGCATGGGAATGCAGGGTGACAGTCAGAAGGCAGTGATTAAGAGGTATTCTGACATCTAGCTATTTGTCCAAATGTTTGTCATCGAGCAGACTGTGCCCAATATTGCTTCTTTCAGAGCCTGCTTTATCTTCCATTTTAATGTTTCCTAGATCCGAGGTGCTGTCACTGCCGCAGTACTGTGTTTTCTCCTGGCCTCTTGTATCATGGCCGAGCATACTGAATGGGCTCTCTAAAACCTTTCTTATCAATGGAGTACAACAAGCCCAATGCAATCATCCTTTCAATTATCTTCTTCATCTCAAGTGTCACCAGATAAGTGCTGGCATAGTATTCTTGGAACATTTCTGATATTGTTCCTTGTTTTTTTGGCTATAAATGTATGAATATGGGATAAAGATTTAGATATCTCATGTTTTACTCCCATTATGCAGAGACAAAACTATGCTTATCTCCTAAAAGATTCTTTTTTCCCCATCTCTTCAGTTTGAACGCTCTTTGGGGCCTGGGTGATGATTAGAATACTGGGCTAACTCTCATGTTGCAGTGGGAGTTGTGCTCTCTGGGATCAGGGGAACAGCCAGGGAGTGTTCAGTGTAGTGCAGCCTCTGAAATCAGCTTGATGTGGAGGTGACCTTGCAGTGGGTTACAGGACAGGACTCCCCAGGTGGGACTTTGTACATTACCAGTCCTCAGTAAGTGGCTCAGGCTCTGCTTCATCCTGGAGAGGCTTTCTGAGAGTTCAGTGCTGTCAGAGGGAGGGGGAAGAAGGTTTTGCTTTGTTTACCTCAATTAATTTTTACCTAAAGGAGGAAATTTGAATCCATTAAACCACAGGTCTTTCTGAACTCTTTACATTCAGGAGACACTTGTGAACAGACTGACAAAGTGAGGTTTTCTCTGTGCTCTGGAGATCCTCCACCTCCTGTTCATTTTGGGGTGTATAAGGGATGTTCCCTTGCATGCCCCATGTGCTTTGTGCCGTGCAGGAGGTGATTCCCTCTGAACTGATGTTGGTATCTCTGCTGGGCACATCATTTAGTTCTGGTGCTGGTGGAGAAGGACAGAGGGGGATTGCAGACCCTCCTGTGCTGAACTGTGGCTGCTTCTCAGGGCAGTGGGTTCGGTGCTGCATGGGAGCTCTTGGGCTGAGTGAGCGTGGCTTGGCCTCCTGCTGGAGGCTGGAGGAGCAGGAGGAGACGGCAGCTGATGGTGGGTTCCAGCTGCAGCATCAGTAGACAACTCACGGATGGGATGTTAAAGAGATAAGAAGCCAGTCTAGGATCTGCATGCCTGTGAACAAGGCATCTGTCTGGGAACTGGAAGATCTGGGGGTTTAGCACTTTTCCTGCATGACCTCCATAAGTTTATGAAGTTGTATAAAGTTTCCAGGATCTTTGTGACGAGAGAAGTTTATGTTACTAAACACCAGCACTCACAACTGTTAGGCAGGCTCCCCACAAATATGATGTTGGCTTATGAAGAGGGATTTTTATTTTAAAGTGATTTTTGTTCATAGCTTTGTCACTTGGAGACCATTAGATTATTTTGGCAATATTCTTGAAGTTGTCTCTACAATTAGGAGACCTCAGAACACTTAAATTTAAGGAATTAATTGTGGTGCAATTATGAAGAGCTTTAGGAATAACACCAAATATAGCAATATGTGTGAATCCTGAGGACTGGCAAATAATAGATTAGTGTTAGAACAGGAGAGGAATGTAGGCTTTGGTTCAAAGAGTTATTTTAAAGGAAAATTACTGAAAATAAAGTGTGATGAAAACCAATGATTCTAATGAAGGACAAAACCCATCCATTGTAGTCCAGACATGCTTTCATATTAACCATCACAAAGTTGTGGGGGTGCAGCACTGGTGACAGCAAACCCAGGCAAGTAAGAGAGCAGATATGACTTCAATCTCTTCATTAGAAAAATGTTTCATGGTTGCACACAGCCACAAAAAATACATTTTCATGCTTATATTTTTCAAGCATTTTGAAAGTCACACAATTGTTTTGCTGTTTAAGTTCTAAATTGATGGAAATACAATGGGAAAGAGGGAAGGGGCAACCTGGCAGGAGAGGAGCCAGACTTTTCAAGGAAACGTTGAAATACTGCATTGATTGCTGTGAAAATTCATTTCGATTCCACCTCATTTCTTCATTAAGCGTGTTAAAGCCGTTCTTTCCTGGGTTAGCTTCTGCAGCATTCTCATTCTGACTTCAGGGGCAGTGGTTTTAAGGATATGGGACAATTTGCATGAAGTTATGCTCCTTCACTGAAAGCTCAGTTGCTCTAGATTGGTGCTGATGGAAAAGAGATTTTGGGCTACTGAGTTACATCAGCCTTGTATGAATGTAGTGACTTCACACATCATTTAGTAAGAACTGCAACAGCTGAGTGTTTGTTATCTTGCAAATAAGTGACCTGAAATACTGAATTCTGGGTCATGATATAGGATGAGCTTGGTTTCCATTTGGAGATCCAAGAAATGCAATAAACTCTGACACTTGGAAGTGACTTGCATCAAGTCCTGTGCAGGAACCAAAACAACCCTCAAATCCTCTTCTTGAGACAAAGCCTTGTTGACTTTGGTTTCAAAATGGTTTTTTGAAGGAGTAAAGTTAAATTTGTTACTTTTTTCCCCAGATGTCTAATATTTTGCAGCAAATATTGGCAAGCCAGAAAGCATTACTTAAAAAAGTTGTTCTCTGCTGTTAGATGTGCCTGTCTGGTTTATGGATGGTCGAAAAAACCATTTTAAACTGAACTGGGGTGTGACTTTTGGCACATTGATCTTACCAGACACTTTTGGTTTAATGTAGATATGACACCACCTGGAAAGATCATAATAAAAATGGATTGCAGTTTATTGTCATTTCCTAAAAGACATTTGTATTTGAGCAGAACAGACTAAGCAATTAAGGTGAGGTACCTTCTCTGGTTTGCTGCCATGACATGTTTTTAGTCCCCTGTTGTGGTCTGTTGTACTGAGGCATTTCCTAATCTCTCAAGCATCTCCCTGCACAGCACTGAGCAATTGCTGTCTCATGGTGGTGGAACTGCAAATCAAAGATCAGAAATACTATGTAATGTAACTAATTCTTGGGGAAATTCAGGAAATTAAGTCTTGCAGCCCCTACAACAATCTTACTCTTCCTCACCACCTTTTTTTCCCCCTAAAACTGTTTGAGCAGTAAATGAACACTCTGGTATTTCCTTGCTTGGCAAAGTGAGTAAATCCCCCAGATAGCAAATGGCAGCGTGTTGGTGGCCAGAATTAAAACCTGACGTGACAGTCATGTAGGAATTTGATCACTTAAAGAAATGCAGGCACTGCTGCCTAAGACAGCTCTGAGACTGGGAACTTGGATTCGAGTCTACTCTGCCATAGTTGTTTGGTTTGGGTTTTTGGTTTTATTTGTTTGGTTTTTTTTACATTAGGGAAAGCCAAAACTTGCATGTTGTTCTGCAGTTCTAGTAAATAATTTATTAAATGCCCATCCCTCACAGGTATTTATGAGGGTTCAGGTTTTAATAACTGCAAAATATTTTCAATAATCCTGTTCAGAAGGAGTCCTTACTCAGACTTGCAGGTGTGGCTAGGGCCTTGCAGAAGCACTCCCAGGGAAACTGGTCTCTTACATTACACAGTGACAGAGCAAGCTGGGAAATGAAGGGATCTATTCAGTGTGGGGACACAGTTCATCCTCTGCTGTCTAGCTCCTCCGTGTTTTTCCTGCTCTGAAGCCCCTTGCAGCCTCTATGGGGGCTCCTTTTCCTGCCAGCCAAGGGGGAGAGGGTGCTTGCCCATCTCTGAGCCAGGGTGTGCTCTCCTGTCCCTCTTTGTACATGCAGCATTTTCATAGCAGGTGGAAAGGTTTAAAGTTACTGAGCCAATGATCAGCATCTGAGGAGGTGCTTAACCAAAGTGTGTTTTCTTTGATTGTCTTGTGTTCTTTAATAAATTTCATTAATTAATGAAACTGACTCCTCTGTGCGGTACATTGGAAGAATTGCTATTCTACCTTGCTGTATAATCATTATCACCACTAATGAGTGTGTTATTCTGTTACCAATATTAATCTAACAAAAGAAACAAATACCTGGCCTGTGCTGTGATGCAGGAGTCAGTAGGTTAAATGCTCACTCTGTGAATAGTGATAAACAATCCAGCCACCAAGGCCAGAGCATGACTGGGGGGCTGCTTTTAGAGACTCTTGGCATGTGTGGGGGTACAATGCAGAATCACTCCTTGCTGGCTGTGTGATGCTGCTTTTGTGAATGGTGCTTCTTCCCTGGCTTTTGGAATCAGCACCTCCCTGAGGATAAAATGCAGAGCAAATCAGTTAGGTACAGCGGAAGATGGGGCATTTTTAGAGTTTGCCTTTTCATTTAAATTTGATTCCTTAGAAAAGCTGCTTAAATGGTGTTACAACTGCTTTGATACGGACTCTTAATTATGAAAAGGTAGCACCAGTAAATAGTGTTAGGTGAAAAGAGCGCAGAGGGGAGAGGCAACGGCAGCCTTGGCTATCAATATGTCAAAAGGATGAGTCCAGAAAGACACACTCAGTGTTACAAATTTCTTGTGAAGCCCATGGCAAAGCTATTTTAGCAGCTCTCCAGAAAGGGATGTATGTCAGTCTTATTGGAGTTCCTTGAGGGAATAGATTTAGCACACAGAGGGGAGGAGAGGCTGAAGTGAGGCATCTGTCATTTTCTTCCACTGTTTATGATCCCTTAAAATAAAGATGAAAATTAAAGGAATGTGTTTCTCTCATATCAAGAGTTCTTATGTTCTTCTTTAACTGGCCTCACGCAGAAGGTTTTGGCTGGCTGAGCTGGTTGTAATTTTTGTGGTGTGCAGCTCTCGTTGGCTTCCCCTGTACCAAACACACACGAGCTATTCCTTTGCTGTGGGTGGTACGCAGCAAACAGCTGTGCGTGTGTTGCACTGAATTTAATGTGCATCATGGTAACAGAGGAATCAGCCTGAGAGGAGACTTCTTCTGCAGAGCTGTTGGCTTTGGATTTATATTCTTTATTAGCTATCGGAGCGTTTTCATTATTGCGGCTATTGGTTAGACCCCCTCTAACTCCAGTAAAACCAAGAGACACCGAGTTGCAACACTTGCAATATGCAGTGTGCACACACAACCTGGATCAACCTAATTTCAGCACAGCAAACACAAAACAAAAGCTGTATATGACTTCTTAGCCTTTGTGCACATCTGCATTATTATAAATGCTAATATAATTCTGCAATGATAAATAATTAAACAATTATGGTCATGAATCAATAAGTTTAGCACATTTTTTTCATCAGCAAATTGTACTGTATAAACAAGAAATATAAATTACCAAGTCTAATTTTCAGTGAAAATTGTAAGCATTTTATATCTAATAATTAAAAAAGTATTAGAATTCAATGTAAGATGCTTAGAACTTTAAAATTTTCTGGTTTTAACCAAACACCATTAAATTGTCATGTTTTATGTTTCTGAATCTGATTAACATTTTGAGATCTGACTTTTGCAATCATTCTCTTTGTTTTCCTCTGCTAAAACCCCTTTGCTCAACCTCTGGTTTCTCCTAAACACAGTTTATCAGCTTGAATCCAGCTTTGGCTGACCTCATTATGTTGCCTTTAAGAAAATACAACGTTTAAAGAAAACATTCAAGTACCTTTCTTCTAAGATTTTGAAAGATCTAGCTATTTTTATCATGCACTAAGCACTTTGCTGCATAAGGTGCAATATGGAGGCAGGGAGAAGAGGAAGCTTTTACAACTCTATTTGCATTCAATCAGGGTTGCAGGGTTACCTGTAATCTTTCCCACTCTCAGATCTCTGGCACTTGTAAAGAATCTACCCCCCCCCAAACACTGGCACCTAGCTGTATAATTTAAAAATAATCTTGGGTGAAAAATAGTGTATTTTCAGAAAAAAAAAAATAGCTGGGTTTGTTATTTTTTTAGAAGTTGTGTCTGTTTTCTATGCTGAACATCTTGCATGAACTAAGGATTTGCCACAAAGGAAGTTGCTGCAGAATAGCTGTTCCTGCCTGCTGCTCCATGGTTGTGCTTTTTCCCAGGGAAATCCTTGATCTGCTTCTTCTGTGTCTTGAAATATAGACAAAAACCCTTTTTAGACTTGGCCAAGGCATGTTAGATCAGGAAATGGGAAAGATCCAGCAGTTTTGGGATGGTGCTTGGCATTGCAGCTCCAGGTGCCCATCCCTGTGATGACAGGGGATCTCTGGGACCCTCTCCCCAGCAGCCAGAGCTCTGTGCTGACCTGCAGGGTGGGCACCAAAACCAGGGCTCATCCTCCTGGTGTCTGTCTGTCTGTCTGTCTAAGGCACAGCTGCTGGGGCTGGCTGGTTGGAGACGCTGGAGTTTTGCTGCATCACTGTGCTGGAAAAGCTTCTCCTCGTGGGAAAGACTCAGTGAGCCAATAAACTGGTATTTATCTGTCTCCCATGTGTGTGGTGGTGTGAACGAGTCACAGCAGTCATCCTTCCTGGTGGGCCCATCTGCCTTTCCTCCACAAATAATCCAAGAGAACCTGCAAAACAACGAATAGGATGTGAAAAAGGTGACACTATCCTTCAGAAAATAGGAGAAAGCAGGAAGGGGATTTGGTACAGTACAGCAGCTGCTGTGACCTGTGGAAGGCACCTTCACCAGGCCTGGCACGGTGTCCTGGGGTCTAAGATGAGCTTGTCTGGCTTCATGCAGAAACTTGGAGTTTTGGAGGAGAGACTTCATCCACTGAAGTGTTAAAGTTTATTTGCAGGTTTTTTGTTTTTTTTTACTGACTGGAAGCCTCAGGAATCTCCACCAAGCTGGGAGATCAAGGACTCCTCAGTTTTACTGCTCACTGGCAAGCAATTAGTTATTTGTATTACAGAGAAGCCTCACGAAGATAGTATGTTTGGAAATGTAAGCAAGTATTTGCCTTCAGGGGGGAAAAAGAAGAAGAAAATATTTCTTCACCTTCTTGTCTTTATCTCCCTTTTTGTTTACCCTGTCTTCCTCCTTTTGATGAGTAAGAGAAAGAAAACTACATATGGAGTCTGAAGATCTATACTTTGAGTTTCTTCCTCATGCTGCTGCATCTGCTCCTCTTCTCCCTGCTTTCCCAGTGTGCTGTGTTTCCTTTTGTGGGTGTAAGTGTCTTTGCCTCTGATGCCAATGTCACTCTTCTTGTGGCAACCAGATTTTGTTTTACTGTGTGGCTCTTAGCAACATGTTTCCTGCATTCTGCTCACTCTGTTGTGGAGTTCACACTTTGAGAGTCTAGAGATGTAGATTGCTCTGCTTTCACATATATGGTTCTGTCAAAACAACTGAAGTTGAATCTTGGAATGTGTTTCTTTCCCTCGTGCAGAGTCGCTGGGTTTGGGTTTCACCCTGAAGCAAGTCTGCAATGACCATCCCTGACCTCAGGGAATCCCACACACCCCCTATTCTTGGATACAAATGTAAAATGCTTGCAGAAAATCTTATACATCCGTTTACTGGTCTTTTTTTTCGGGTGGCTGAAAATGGTATATTAATTTTCAAGTTACAGAACATGTATTTAAAGGTACCAATGTGATAAAAGTATTAACATTTAAGTGGTGGGGCAAAACAAGAAAATTCTCATTTTCCTCTATGATAAATTAGTAGAACCTGTGGAGAAGTAGTAATTCAATCATACATTTAGCATATTTCATTATTCTTAATGTATCTACATTTACAAGACTGGGATTCCACCTATGAAACTGGATTACAAGACTTGCAGCAGATTTAAAAATATTTTAGAGATGCTGTTTTTATGCTTCAAGTCCTTGAAAAGCCAAATACACTCACTTCTGAAACGAAATCTTGGTTTTCACTGTTACAAAAAAAAAAAAAGAAAGAAAAATGTTTAATAGCACATATGGCATAATTTCATGTGACATCTGTTTTGTAACAAACAATATTTAGCTCACTTATTTGCTGAATGATACAGTACATGCTGCAAACAAAAAGTCCAATGAACAGTTTTACATAGTTTGTAATATATCAATGTTTATCGCAAAAGAATGCAAAACTTAAACATTTAAGCATGTTATTGATTGTAATATGCAAAACATCGATTACTGCATGCTGCCAATGCAAAAAAAGTCTACAGTGTGCCTTATGGGGTATGAAAATTAGGTGTATTTCTGAGAAAATAACTGTTGTCCTATCACTGGTGACATTTAGGCTTATGCCCCCTCCACCTAATTTGTGTCATCTTCCAGGAGACAGCTGTCAATATATTTAGGATGGTTTAGCTCATAACAGCAGAAATGGTGAGAGCCTATTGGCTTAATTGCATGGAGTGATTGATTCTAATGGAAACAACATTTAGAAACTCAAAATGCACTTTCTGTTGGCAGATCTAATAGAATATCATAATGAATTGGAGCATCAGGCGTGTAGTGTACTTTCTGCAAGGCCTGAAAAGGACAGTCATGGGGTTTTATGTTGGTTTTTAAATTTGATTTTATTGTTTAAATTATTTGTTTAAATAATAAAAGCCAGCCATCACAGAGACGTCGTCGGCCGGAAACCAGAACAAGAGAATGATGCTGAAAGCACACACAGTCACAGCAAGTGTCAAGGGAAGAGCTGTGCTCAGGTAAACCGGCTGAAGGCACTGAAACAAACATCAGCAGCTGCTGTGGAATGCCATGGGACTGCTGGGGCTGTGCCTGGTGCCAGGATACACTGGAGGGGTGTGCTGGAAGCAAACCCTGCTGTAGGGACTCACAGGGTGCTGTGCACTTGGATGGAGGATTTCAGCCATCTCTCCCACGAACCCCAAAGACTTTCTGGAAGCACAAGGGCTCCTGCAGACCATGGCCTCTGCTGGGCTGAAGTGCCCTGAGCCAGGACTGGTGGGTGGCTGGGCTTGGAGCAGAGCAGGGTCTCTGCCCCTGGGCTGCTCCTCCACACCTCTGTGTGTAGCCAAAGCGTTTTGGGGAGCCCCCACGGGGGTTTTCCTGGATGGATGGGCAGGAAGGAAAAGCTCCAGAGCAGTTGCTCTACGTTAACTCTCTTGTCTTCTGGCAGTTTTGTACTCTTGCCTTTATGGGCTCAGTCAAACTGTAAGTGCATCTGTCTCTGGGCCAGGGTTTCTCTTACTCCCCTTCTTTCTCTTTTGAAAAAACTTTATAAGAATCCTGTTATTTTCTTTTTCCTGTTGTAATTTCCCAGAGACATTTTCCTGAATATCCGTATGGAAAGTCAGGATTACAAAATCTTCTGCTTCACTGAAAATGATGTGCTGTTTGGCCAGGAGCTGCTGACATAGTTTTTATCTTTCCTTTCTCTGCTCTAAGATCTAGAAAAGTGTCGGTTCTAGGGGGATTAAGATGTGGTTACAGATTAAATGTTTTTCCCCCCTTTTCCATAATTAGAAAGGTATGAAGAATCGGATGCAAGATTGAACAGTGTAAATCCCCCCAAATTAAAAACATTTCAGGACAGGAATAAATATTAATGAATTGGATGCATAATGAAATGCTGTAGATATATAAGGGGAAAAGCAAGTGGGAAAGAAGGGAAGATTTTTATAGACCTTAATTACAGCAGGGCTGTTAGTAACTTTACTGAATTGTAAATGTAAAAGATTCGGATGGCCTGAGTAAAACCACATATTTAAGCCTTCTAAATGAACATTTCTGTTTTTTTGAGTAATTTGTACCATCTGTGTCAAAATTCTGAGCCTAAGAAGAAAAAGCAGTGGAACAAATGTTGGTTCCATAAAACAGTCCTAGTTCATTGTTGAAATTGTCACACATTAACATTGCAGGCCATCTGGGTAGACAAAAGACTCTAACCAGATTGCTAAGATGATTTTATTGGTCTGGTATTAATCAGAATGTGGCATAATATTTAAGCAGAAAAAATGATGAGGTGAAGTGGAGTGCCTTTAACTATCCTAACTGTATGGTAGTTGCACAATAATCGTATTCCACCATAGAGCGCTGTGTTTCTAAGCAGAGATCCTAATTCTGAAATGTAAATAACAAGCTATGTGATATTTCCAATTTATAGTTTAAAATAAAATATGAAACTTAAAAAAAGTAATGACTGTTGGCATATTGCGATGTGGAGATTTAAAGGCCACAGCATGGTTGTATTAAATTGCGGTATACCCACAATCATGTTGGAATTAAGTTTAATTTCTTTTTGTAACATTGTAAATCAGATTACACTTCATCTCAAAGAATCCAGAACTCGTGATTTACAATTGATTTTCTACATTTTGAATCTCCACACAGTGCAGCAGCTTGCCTTCTCCCCGGGATCTAGAGGTGGTGGGTATGTATGTGCATATATGTGTGCTCTCAAAAACCTTCCTCTGTTTTCTCACCTTTCACACAAAATTGGAAAAGTCTCACTTTTTATTATTCTCCATGATCTTGCCCCTCATTCTAGTTTCCCCCCACATTTCTCAAAAAAGACAATGGGTGTTCTTGTGTATGCCTCCCCACTTTACCTCCCCTTTGAAAACTCTGTGCTTTCCTGTGCTGAATCACTGCTGACCTTAGCAGTGCCTCTGAGCACACAGAGACACCTCCAAGCACTATGGGGAAACCTTGTCCTGGGGACATTTCTCACTTTCTGTGCTGTGTTTGCTGTGAAAGTTACCCTTCAGAGGGAGGCAGGTGGTGGAGAGCCCTATGGAGCTGCAGGCAGGGCTGCCTCCAAAGCTGCCTCATGTGGAGAGCAAGGGTCTGGCAAGGTGGGCAGGGGGACTCCATCCAGCTCCAGGGTCAGGTGGATATGCCCTGTGGCTTGCTGAAGGAGCCTGGGCAGTGGGGACGGTCCCTCCCTGCAGCAGAGGTTGGTGCCCTGCTCCCACTCTGCTCCCAGGGCTGGGACAGCCCAGCTCTGCTGCCCTCGGTGCCTGCATGGCCAGCGCTGCTGCAATGAAAGGCTCGACTGCCAGCTGGGATTCATACAGAGCCCAGAGATTTTCCTATTTGTAAAATATTTCTGGTCCTGATTATTATATAGAGTGCATTCTGTGGAAGCAGCTGTAGCACACTCCCGTGCCATTTTTTCCCGAAGTAATAGTACAATAGTATTGGGGTAATTAAACAGGGCATCTGATGCAGTTAAATAGCACAGATGCCAAATTAATTTAGAATATTTTTCCTTTTCAACTTATGTTTTAAGTTACTAATCTGAGAGAAAGGTGAAATGGGAGGAAAAAGAAACTATGAGAGAGAGATGGAGACTCAAGGAGTGGAGTCAAAAGTAAAATTATATAGCAGGAGAAAAATAACAGACAGATGGAAACATGAAGTGGAAGGAAACCAAGATTTGGACCAAGAAGTCATAGACCTTGGCCAGCATTCAGACAGTGAAAAGTTCTCTGGCTCATGGCAGAGCTGTGAGGCTGAGGAGAGATGTTCATGATGCGAGGGGTCTGCCCAGGGCCACGCTGGGCATTTGTTTTGTGCCAAACCTGTTTCCTTGGGAAAGGCATAAACAACTGAGCCCTCTAAGCTGAGCTGAGCTCATTGCCTGGGCAGCAGCAGACCCTTAGGAGAGGTCCTGGTTAATGTCTTAATATTTTCTGTTTGAATTACTCATTGCTCAGGCTCCACAGTGTTTGGGAGATGGGTGGCCCAAAGGCACATACAGTGTCCTTGTGTCTGCCTGACCATGATCCTCTGGAAATATTTCTCATGGGCCAATGTTTGTTTGGGACACACCCATAGAGTGTTTGTCTGGAGATGAGGTGATCTTAACTCTCATGGAGAAATTATTTCTAAGCATGAACACCTTGGGTAATCATGTTGGTTGATGTCCTGGTGATATGCTGCTTGGCATTAACTTTATAGGGTGTTTTTCAACTTTACCTGCAGATTTTTTATTTTATTTTTTTTTCACTCAGTTCTCATTAATCTTCATTTGAATGTTTAGAAATGCTAAATACTGGTGTTAAAAGATGACTGAAATCTTTGCTATTTGATTAAAGGTTTTTCATGGTTTTGCCTATTAAAAAAAAAAATCATCCATTGCTGGGGAATTATACAGTATAGTGTGAAGTATGCCTAATTAAACAAAGCATTTGGTATTGTCAGCCTGACAGTGCTGGCCTGGTGCTTGATGACAGACAGCAATGGTGAGAAAATGTCACCACAGCCACGCCAGTGTCACGCTATCAGCCACATACAAGTGAAATGTGGATTAAAATGCTGTTAACATAGCCAATTAAACATAGGCATAAACAAACCAGTTAAATCAATAATGCTGCTGTGTCACAGACATGGTGCTTTGCTGTGGTTCACTTTGCCCATCTGAGGACTGCCCAGAACAGCAAACATGAAGCCAAGATGTTTTGGATGTCAGTGGTGATGGTATTTGTCCTGAACAAGTGCTAACCAAACCTTCACAGCAAAAACTCAGCAAAGCCATACTGGGGGTTAAAAATTGCTTTCTTTCCTAAATAAAAAACTGTTAGATTTTTTTCTTCTTCTCTCAGAATCCATTTTTTGCTGTTGCTATTGACATACATTCTATGTCTCATGGACTTGGTGTCTCTGTAGATGCTGTAATTGCTCCTTTAGGCTTGTAATTGCTCCTTGAGGCTGAGATGTGAGTTTTGCTGGACAAGGCCAGCAAAAAGCATGAGCCATCAGAAAGGCAGATTTCATCAGGCACAACTAGGTTAGCAGCAAAATAATCAGAGATATCTGCTATTTCACAGCTGAATGGCAAACTCTTCCCAGCTCTTGCTCATGGCTGCCATGTCCAGCACACCCATTTTGTGCTTTCTCATTTTTTTTTTTTTTTCATGAATGCTGACCTTGGTTTTAGGCCTGTATTTCTACATCCTAGAAACAACAAAGATCCCCATCTTCTGGACCTTTATTTTAAGTGTCTGTTAGTCCATTTTGTGGTATTTCAATGTCATCTCTGTACTAGGTCCTCAGCTTTAGATCAATATAAACTTGTTTATTTTTCTGTTAAGTGTAGAAGCTGAACTCCATGTAAGTGCTTGTCTGGACTATGAGAGCAACCCTGAAATGAGAAGGTTGGAAATGCTTTGAATTTTCCAGGTGTTAAATCTAATTTCTCTTCCTGATCAACTGGCTTAATCCTTTAGTCTTAAAGGATTAAATACTACCTATAGTAGATCTCATCCTGATGTCAAAAGATTTCTCTGGATGGCTGGTATCCTAAAGCCCAAAGGCAGCAAAATAATTCCTCTGCAAAAAGTCAGCAATGCTTTATTGAAACTCCCATTTGAACAAGGAGGTGAAGCATCACTGCTCTATTTATCTCTTAACACCACCTTCTTAATGGCTCTAGGCTTGACAATAACAAGAGGGCACTGGGTATTTTCAGTCTGAGGTTTTTCATAAGAACAAAGAAGTGATGAGATACCCTCTTGATTCCTCATCTGAATCCATTTAAAAATACAGAATGAAAAATAATGACCTCTTGTTTATTTTTTCAGTAGTGATTAAAAGAAGTGATTCTTTAAACAACAAAGGGAGAAACATTTATTCTCTATTTTTTAAACAGCAAACTGAAACATATTGGAGGGGGGATCTCTTCAAAGGGCTACTTTTTGTGTTGTATAAGAAACCTATTAGGAAGGTCACTTCGACAGTTTGTTGGATTTTGTCCAATTAGTGCCCTTCAAATGCATCTTGATGGAAAACAGTGAGGTAAAAAACCCCAAAATCTGTTTCCAGATGGGCAGGTGGTTAACGGTGACCCCTGCAATGAGAAGACCACAGTGGTTCTAAACAAACTTGCTGTTTTCAGGAGCTCTTTTCCCACTGTGGTGGCCCAGTAGATGTTCTGATGTCATCTGAGCTACTGTGCTCCCAGCCAGTGTAAGGCATGGATATTCCAGTTGCTTTACTCCTCTGAAGAGTGGTTAGGATGAGTTCATGGCTGACTGCTCTGTTGAGACTGAGCTTCTGGCAGTGAATAAAAATAAAATTAAAAAAAAAAAAAAAAAAGTAATGAAGCATTTGAGTACTAAAGACAATCCCAAAGGTTAAAGGCAGGGAGACAAAAAAGGGGAAGTAAAGTGGCTTTTGTGTGAAACCAGAGGCCAGCACAGCCCTGCTGTGGGGTGGTGTCTGTCAGGTGCTTCCTATGCTTTGTGGTGCTGCAGTTAGGGTGAAGTCCCACCTCAGATGTCTGTGGTGTGTTGAGAATATGTTGCAGGTGGACCACAGCCTGGACCTGCATCTCTTCCTGATTCTTCATTTGGATGCTGCAGGATCAGGCTCTACCAATTAGAAAATGAATGAAGAGCCTGATTAGAGCTTTAAATGGGATTCTTGAGACTTTTGTTTGTACCTGAGGCAGTATGTATGCTGAAATTAAACAGCAACCACTTTTGGCATGCTTCCTCTGCTCATATAATCTTTCTAGCAGGCTGTGTTTTCCTTACTGTAAATCTCTCTGTTATATATATGTATTTATTTATTTCAATTCAGAAGCATCACGTGTGTATGTGCATCCTGGGGGGCAATCATGGCCATGTTCAGCCCAGCCAAGCCCCACCAAGGCGTGGAGGGGGTTTGATCTTGCTGCCTGCCCTGCTTCCATTTACTACTGCTTGGGGCATTTCTGGCAGCTTACTGACCTATTTGTGAGTTCTGTGGCCCATCCTGGGTGTGATCCTGGTGAGATTCTCTCTTGCCTTCTCTTGGTGTGCAGCCCTAGTGCTCCTGAGGAGCCCATCTGCACTATCTGGTGGCCCAGCTGCTGGCTTGGGCCATACTCCTCCTCTCTTTCCAAACAAGCCCTCCCCAAATCCCAAAAGGACACCCTTTAAATATCATGGGTGATTTGCACTCTTTTAAGCAGCCTTTTTTATAGGTATAATCATGGTGATATGAGGAAATTTGTCTTGCAAAGTTGTCTTGCAAAGACAAGTCAGGAAAAAGAATAAAATGAGGACAAGAGAGAAAAAGTGAGAAGAGTTTTGGAGGCTGGCACTGACTGAGGAGGGAGAAGGCTGCTGGAAACCCTGGCTGTGCACTAGGAGATGCGAGAAGGGAGAGGTTCTGACTGGAAGAAAACCAGAGGTTAGAAATAGCTGCTGAACACTGTGGTGTGTTTTCCTGGGGGGGCTGAAGCCTGCCCATGGAATGTCTCAGCTTGGAGGGAATGCAAACATTTTCCTGGGCTTTGCCTCTGGGCTGTGTGCTTTGGTCTTTGTGGATCGTTTTTAACATTGGGGCCTGGCACTGCTACTTTGTTGGGCTGTTGAGACCACTGAGAAATGTGAGCCAATTCATCTTTAAGTGTATTCTTCTTTCCCTTTTATTTTTTTATCCCCCCCCCACCCCCTTTTTCTTTCCCCATAGACCGTCTAACACTAAATTCAGCTTTTGCATGTGGTTATTACTTCATGACAAGGAATGATGAACCGCTTAGGAATTTCTGTAAGTTTAAAATTATCTTTACATTGGCCCCTGTTAGGATTTCTGACAATTGCCGTTAATCTTTAGGCTGGGGAAAAAGGCTTTTTCCTCACCATATGGACTAGACCAGATTTATCTGCTGCCTGTTGTCCTTCATGGGACATGAGGCACATTCTGTTGAGTGATGGATCATGTCTGGATGTGTCATAGCAAGAGCAGGTTGGCATGGACACACAGGTGACAAAGTCCTATGCACTTACATTTAGTCAATGTGCTTGTGCCGTATTTCACTGCTTTACTTCCCCTCCTGAACTTGGAGTACATTTTCACTGTCCTGTTTCACTGGCTCCAGGAACATCTCTGGGCTGGAGATCAGCTGCTTGTGCAATATGCTCGGTGAATCTCCTATTTCCCAACTGCAAATCGGTGCAAATGTGGGCCATTAAAGCTGTGATTGACTCCAGACCAAGGCTGTGCTCCCAAACCCTCCATGCACTCTTGAGGGCTGGGGCTTTTGTTCTTTGATACTTCAGTTTTGTAAGAGCTTCCTGGCAACACCAGCAGCACAAAATCATTTTTGTTAATTTATTTCTAATAAAGGAGGTATCTTTGTGACCAAAGAGGGAGAACCCCAAGCTTTGTTTTATCATGGATCCAGCCATATTTGAATGTGTGGAAATATTCCCAGAGTGTGGTCTGCTCCCTGATCATTTCCTTTAAACATCCAGAGCTATGTTGCTAACAGCATATGATCAAGGGGCTTGTACCAAGGTGGCTGTTCTTGTGAATGGCAACTTTTATTTAAATCCACAAGTGAAACACAGCTCTTAAAATGTTCACACAATCCTGTTTTCCAAGAGGCCAATGGGTCAGGAGGTGAACAGGGTGTTGTGTTCCCCAACAGAGAACATTAATGGTTGCTTAAGTGGGATCAAAATGTGTGACGAATTTTATATGTGGCTTGTAAATGTAAAAAAAAAAAATATAATTTTTCCCTTTCAGAATTGTGGTGTCTAGCATTGAAAATCAATTCAGATATTTATGTCCTGTAGCAGTTGATTTCTAAGCAATTAGAGGAAAACACAAGTATTTGCAAGTTTTGTGGTTTTTTCAGTTGTGTTTGCTTCTTGGATAATTTTATCCATGAAGACTCCTTTACCACTCTGTCTTGTCGACTCAGCTGAGTTAAAATTAAAGCATAAAATGAAATGTTTATTTAATCATGACGATGTTCTTAAAAACTTGAGAGTTTTCTTGTGCCACTAAAAAAGTGCCTTCAAAACTTCCTGAACTTCTTAAAATGCATCCTCAACACTGATAATTAATGAAGATATACTAAGTAAAAAGCAGCATTTAGTCTGTATTTGAATAATTAGAAATTTAAACTAAATTCTCCTAGTGTGTCGAATATGCTTAACTTTATGATAAAAATCCCCAAAACCAAACCAAACTGATGAAATGATCAGATCTTTTGCACAAGAGCATTTCTACCTGATTTAAATTCCAGGAACTCAACAGTTTTAACTATAATATTTTTTTTGAGAGGAATAAAATCTATTCAGTGTTCAGCTGAAGACTACTATACAGAAAGTATAAAAGAATGTTAATGAGAAGGAAAACTGAATCCAACAGTGGGATTCATAGAGCTTGGTTAATTACACAAATAGTAATTCATTCAGGTCCTCTGCCCAGGTTTCATTCTCCTTCTTGACTCTGCAGACTGGCATCCCCTCACTACAGCAAAGCAAGGACTGAGCAATGCCAATAATTTCAGGCTGTTCCCTGAGATGATAAACTTTGTCAGATAAGAATATACTTGAGTCTAGATTCTGAACCAGCCTCTTAATATATATAATTCTTCATACCATATGTGAGGACCACTGACCATGGCAAAGCAAATGAAGTGTTAATTATCCAGAAAGAGCTTAGTTCTGCCCAGTGATGGATAATGCTGCCCAGATTCAGAAATGGACTTATTTATGTGATTAAAGTTAAGCACATGCTTAATCTCATTGATCTCTAACATCAATAACAGTTTATCAATTCAGAGCTGCAATTGGTGTTGCAAACACAAAGGAAAGATGAATGGGGTCTTTGCCTTGACTTTGCCCACTGAATTTCTTGTGGACTGGGAGGTGGAAACAGCAAATGGTTATTGCTTGGAAATGGACTTGGGGGACTTTCAAATTCTTCACTATCATTGGTCTCTCCACTTTTCATTTCTCAAGGGTGAAATTTTGGTCACTAACATTTTGAAACAAACAGGTTTGGGTAGAAACTGTTTTAAATGAGACCATGCAAGCTAAGAAATAAGCAGACTGGTAGCACCCTCTATGACAGAGAATATTAAAATAGGAAAATTACAAAGGAAAGATAAAAATTCTAAGGTTGAATGTCTGCAAAGAGACAAATAACAATCAATAGCATGCATTTGTAGCCTGCTGTAACTGGGGAAATAAAGAGGAATATAATGGTGCCCTCTAGACCTGGTGCTTCTGCTCTTGTGCATGTGTCCCTTGCATACTTGGAAATATAAATGCCATGGCACCAATATCTAATAACATTTGAGTGCAAGTTCATTTGAACTGCTTAGAAGAGGGGCATAAAACTGACATACAGCACTGGAGAGTTAATTTTATCTTCCTGGGGCTGCTTTTGAAGCCTTGTTTTTTTTTGTTTCTGAAGTATTTCTTCTGCAGAACAGCTTTTATCTGTCCTTAAAATGCACTGGGGAGGCAAGAAAATAAAATGCCTTATCTAGGATGTTTACCTTTTGGTTTTTAGTTTAAATTATTTTTTGACTGAAAATTGACTCATTCCAAATGTTTTTTTGAGTAGTACATGTTAATACCAATGGTCACCATTATTTGCTAGAAAAATCTTTATTACCAAAGCACCTGTGCTGGAGCCCACTAAAAGTACTGTCACCTCTAAGCATTTTGGCTAATGGGCTAAACTGGTAGAAAAAAAAAAGTTCTTCTTCACAGAGTAGCTTTTATCATTGATAAAACTGCAGTGGTGTCAGTGAAGGGAAATCATCTTTAATGCTTTTGTAGTGTAGCCCCAAAAAGAAGAGGTGTTTGGTTAGTGTTGAGATTGTTGATAACACAAGAAAGGCACCATCACCTACCCACCTTTAATATGAATAGAATTAAATAAACCTGCTTTTGTTCCATGCTCTTCAGTTAGAGTAAAAACAAATTTAGAGCCACTGTGATACCATGATATCTCTTTTTGAACATGGAGGGGCGGGATGGAAAATCCCTAGAAAGCTATTCCTGCATAAAGGTTTACTTTGGGTGGAAGGAAGGATAAAAAAAGCCCTTTTGTAATTTTGTAGTGAGCTTCATCCCAGCTCTCTATATCTTAAAGCCAGCCTCTGGTTGAAGGGTAATGCTTGGTTTTGATGACATTGTATTTGGCAATGTGCAGTGTCAAGAATACATTTCTTGCCTCTAATTCACCAAGATACCACTCATAAACTCATTTAACTGTTGCTACCTTGTTTTGTGAAGGTAATTTAGGAGGGAAAGTAACTCAGCAGGAATCCAGTGTGCCTCAAAGGTGATACGAATGTCAGATTTATCTGGTGATAAGATACATTTGATCTGTATCCTTGAATGTACAAACTAAACAAGATTGTTTGGTTCTGAACTTTTCTCACAAGGGTAGAGACAAAGGGAAACCACCCTCTTTAACCACGACCTTCACAAAGGTATTTAAACTGGGCTATTTTGATGCTAATTTTCATAAGATATGCATGGCTTTACTCTTTTGGTGGTGAAATTATACTTAAATTTAATTTGAATGAGACAGCTCAAACAAGGTAAGTAACACATGAAGCTTGGCAGATTTCTGTTCTTTACCAAGTTAGAAGAAAAAATATGCAGGTACTCAGAGGGAAGTTACAGTGCTTCTGGTTTTTATTCCTCTGCTTGCTTGCTAGTGAATGATAGGCTGAGAAATGCAACATCATCTATTTCTTTTGTGTTCTTGGTTACCATAGAGCATATGCAACATACAGCAAAACACAAACATTTCCTGCTTTGTTTTCTTGGCAGTTTTCTGAATTCAGTATTTTGGAATTAAAATGAAATAGTGTGAATCAATGTAGAGCACACAGAACACCTCGTTTCTTGATCCTCTGATGAGCATTTTTAGAAAAAAACTGCTGAAATATGCATCGTAATCAATCTGATGAACAACCAATGGAGGAGGCTTTTAAATATTTAAGAATCTCTGTGTTGTAGAGAATAGCACAATTTTTTTAAATGAGAACTACAAGTTCCTATAGACCATCAGAGTAGTTCTCCATAGAAGAATTTCGTGCCAGAAAGCTTAAAATACCTAATCCAATCTGGCCTAAGCTGGGATCTGATGTGGCCTGTCTGAAGTCCGATGATAATCTTATTTCAGCTCCCAGGAGTGACCATTGCCTCTTTCTTTCTCTCCTCCAGTGGGACTTGCTCCTGATTGCCCTTGCAGCCCCCATGCATCTGCCTCAATTTCCTCTTTTATTCCTGTAGGAAACATTTCCCTAGTTATAATTTCACTTTAGTCATGAGTGACACCTTCCTCCCTGTCACCACGAGCAGCATCTGGCCAGCACCCATCCAGAGCACTCACAGCTCCCCAGAGCCGCTGGGTTTGGCATCACTCTGCTCCGTGTGCTCCTGTAAACTCCCCAGGGTCACAGGGTAATCCAGTTTTTAAACAAAAGGCATAATTAATATTAAAACACTTTGAGCAAGAGTGTGGCTTTGTAAATAACAATTTGTCATGAGAGGAAGTGGCTTTTGCAAGGCAGAGGCTTGAACAAGGTAATATTTTTGGGTGATGTTTCAGTGAAGAGATTTTCTGGGAATCTGTGATTTACCTGTTACTAATACTGTGCTATTAACAAGCAGGAAGCAGTGTGTGAGAACAATAATAGTAATCTTAGTTAGAATGGTTTTGATGAAAGTACACTTTAATTCACTAATTATGGCAGCTAAAAGGCATTTTTACATTCAGTGTTAAAATCACCGTATCTGTATTTTTACCTCACTCTTCCAGCTGCAGAACTCTTTTTCTAACATGTTTTTAGTCATGTTATGCAAATGCCTGTTTAAATTACTAGGAGTATTTGTTTTCTATTTCTGCCCTGTAAAACATAATTTTAATACAAGTTATTTGTGAAATGCACATTGCAAAAGGAAATAAGGTTTCAGATGGCATTTCTATGATAATTTTACTGCAAATGTTGACCATGTTTTTGTATTTGTCTGTAGAAGGTAATGCAGGCTGTACATAAGGCATATTTCAAAGACCTAATATTGTATGTGACTAAATTAGTGAAGTAGCGCTGGCTTCCCTTTGAACAGTTAGTCTGGCACTAATCATAGAGAGTAAAATAGATCACTGCCTCGCATCCATTCCGGGGGAGCCAGGGGCTGTGGCACACGGCTGCAGAGCTCCAGTGGCCCTGCCTGGCTCTCCCTCCCCGCTCTGGGGCTCTCGGGGTGTCCCTGGCTGTCTCGGGGCAGGCTGGGCAGCAGGGAGGTGAGGACAGCCAGGGTGTGATGTGTCAGTAGGGGAGCACATGCATGGCTGAGCCAGGCAAGGTGAAGGCTGTGCTGAATAAAACCTGCCTGCGGTGCTCCGCCAGCGCCGGGAAACTCGGCGAGCGCGGCGGGGTCTGGAGGGGTCAGCCCCCCAAAAAAGTGCATGGAGAATTCCCAGCCAAATCTTCTCACTGCTACACCCAAAACTGCAATTAAAATCATGCTTTCCACTCTAGATTGATCTGCTTAATAAAATAAGGTTGGTTGCATTTAAAAAATGTATGGGCGAGTTTGCTGCATGTGGGGAGAATAACGGATATTGCTGGCACGAGATTGCTCTCAATAAAACATCTTCATTTCAGTGGCACACTGTATTTTTATTTGGCTTGATCCTCAGCCTCTGAATCCAAATGGAAATTTTTGGAAACAAAAAAGAGGTTTCTGGAGGTGGCATCCTGTTGTTTGCGTCTCTGTCGCACTTTTCAATCAAATGATTTGTACTAGACTGAAGTTTGACAAGCCTGCTGTAGTGTCACGAAGAAAAAGCTTCCTCATGAAATCAAAAACATATAGCAGATGCATGTTTTATTGAACATTACTAAAAATAGCGCTTTAAACCCTTACTCTGTCTGTAATGCTCTTTAAGTATCTTTTGAACACTGCCTTCATTATTAAGTCTCTGAGCTTCCGAAATAATTTTCTGATTCTTTCTCTTCCACAGACCTTATTTTTCAAAGCAGTTGATGTTTGTTTGCTGCTTTGCATGCGTGTATGGTGAGTGAGCTGTCAGTCAGCTGATGACTCCTCAGTCGTGTTTGACAAAGTCCTAAGCCTATGTCTGTAAGCAGATTCCAGACCCAAAATCATGAATACCTTTAGAGATTCTTTAAGGATCTCCCTAGGAACTAAGGTGAAATATTCTGCCTGTTGGTGACTCAATGATCACAGCCAGGGTGAGGGGAGGAGGGTTCTCACCCTGGATGTTGTCATCTCCATGCTGACCAGTGTGCTGCCATCTGCACACCCCTTTGGACTTCTCCTTGCCTCTACCCACTACAAAGGCAGGTGAAAGGAAGGTGCCAGAAAACTGCTGGGTTTATAAAAGCAAAAAGTCAAGAGATGCTAAGAAAGGAAGGACTGGGGAGTGATATAAACCTGTTAGTAGAAAATATTGAGTCAAGAATTTATTTGGCAAAATAGACAATTGAATAAATACTTTTTACAATCAAATACGTTATTGGTCTTGCATGACATTATAAACAGCACTTGCTGAAACATGACATGTAAAGCTACAGTTTTATGACATTGTGGTTTGAAATGCAGCTGAAAATAGAAGGTCTTTGGATTTAAAGGATTCAGCTCAAATTTTGTATTTCTTCCCTTTCTGAAACCTTCCTGTTACTGAAAAAGAAATCAAGCACACATACCCTTTTTGTTTGTTTTTTTTCTTAAATCAAGTTTAGTATCACCAGTGACACAAGCCTCATTTCTTTTGCTGAATTCTCCATCAGGCTGATGGCTGTGAGCTTTTAGCACCATTTCTAGTATTTCAGATATACAGTTTGCTTTTTTACTTCTATCCTTGCCTCACAATATGATTAAACACTGGTGCTATTAAATCACAGAATGGGTAAGGTTGGCAGAGACCTCTGCAGGTCTTCTAGTCCAACCTCCTTGCTCAAGCAGGGTCCCCATGACCACGTTACTCAGAATTTTGAGGGAGGCAGACTCCAGGAAAGGAGACTCCATGCAGCTGCCTACCTGTACATCCAAAAGCAGAGGAACTTGGCTTTTTCTTTCCTTGCAGATTACCAAAATAAACCCTTCTGTCTGAGAAAGAAAAAAGGCTAAATGGAAAACAGTTATCTTGTAGAAAGTTGTCTAAACCAAGACTCGTGCAGCTTTGTGAGCAGGGGCAGGGTGAGAGCAGTTCTGACCAGCAGAGTTTGCAGCTGTTTCGCCTGGGAGGGCTTTTGGGAGTGTTGCTTCTGCTCCCATTGCAATTTGGGATGAGTCTTTTGACTCTGATAATTAATTTATAACCATCTGATATATTGCCTACTGGCTTCCACGTTTCACAACAGTGTCCTTGGACAATGTGAAGGTGCTTGTCCTCGCTCAGGGCTTTATATGTGTTATATCAAAAAATTAATTGTTGTATTACTATGCAAATGAAAAAAAAAAACCAAAACACCCCCACATATCTAGCAAGTCATATTAGATGGAAAATATTTTATTTTGGAGTTAAAGGGCTGAAAATAAATAACATATATACTTTAAACAAGCTTTTAAAAAACCTGAGTGTTTATTTGAAGTGAGTTTTGAGCATCCTTGTAAGTAATTTTGATTAGAAATGTGTAAACATAGGGGTCTGCTCTACAAGTGCATGAAACTCGAGTGTCACTGCCTCTGTGCTGCAGGCCAGGGGGAAATTCAACTAAATTTGGATTTGTCATGTTTCTTAGCATCTTGCAGGCTGGTCTGGTTGAATGGAGCCCAGAGCCCTACTCTCCTAAGAGTGGATGATATATTAAGACAAGAGTGTATTACACAGTAAGACATTAACAATGAGTCTGAAAAGGTATTGTGAATGTAAAATCACACTGACTAAAATATACTGAGGTTAAAATAGAGGGTAACTTTACAAATCACTATTAATTTCTTTGGCTTTCATTGCAATAACATTGATTTAATTCATTAGATTTCTTTCTAAATCTATATTTCAGTTTTAGAGTTGTCAGTTTCTGTTAATGACAATTTTGCCCATCTGTTCTAACACGAAAATGAGGCTTCATGCAAGAGACATGATAGATCTCTAATAGTTGAAGAAGTAAGAATCTTAAAGGTATTTCATTTGGATTAGATCCACTCTGATGCGATTCACCCTTGAAATGAAGCTGAGTACTAAAAACTTTTAACTGTATAATCAAAAAACAAAAGTGTCATATCTTGTCATTTGGGCCCCTGTCTATTTCATAATTTACAGAAAAAATTTCAAAACATTCCCACTCATTCTCTTTCTAATGACAGAGCCATAATTTTGGGTGTCAGCATATCAGAATTCCACTGGATGTGATTAGAATAAGAATTAGTTTCTTTAATTTGGCCATTCAAATGGTAGTATGACTACAGCAAGTCGTTTTGCTAAGCCAGCCTTTGCTGCCAAGCTGGGTTACAACTTCTGCTTCAATCCAGGTTTAAAACTCCAGTTCCTTGCCCAGGTCAATCTTCTGAAGGGGTAATTTTTCAAAGCAGTGTGTGAGTCTTAAGCACACAAATCCAGTTAGGAAATAACAAGATTATGTTCTGTGCACTGCTTTAAAAATTTACCCCTAATATCCTAGAGAGAGGAGCACAGTTGTTGCACATACTGCGTGTGAGGTGTAATTTAAATTGTTTTTAGTAAGCAGTTCTCTGCATTTATGCAATGCAATGTTATTCTGGGGGAAAAAAAGCTCAGCTAATTATTCAGTCTAGAAAAATAAACACATCCATTAAAGGCTTGGCTACATAGTAATGGATGACCTTTCTAACCATAGGGTTTTATTTACAAATCTTCAAAAAAATTCTTTATGCATTAAGTATATATGGAATTGGATTTTATTCCTATCACCTAAAGTTACCAAATGAACACTGACTCAAAATCAGCACATTTATTGTTCCTTTGTAACAAAGAAGATGGTTCCTATAATGTGCATCATTGCTGCTTTCTGTCTTAAACTTCGCTTGAAATTCAGAGTATAGCCTGGAAAATAAGACTAAAGAAGTTCCTACAGGACCAGATTTCTAATTTCTAAATACAAACTACTGGAAAATTTAGCTTTTCAATTGTAATACTTCTAACAAATTAAAAATCAACAAAAATATTATGCTTCTATGTTACCTGTTCAAGTGTATAGAATGCACAAAAACTTTAATCAAATACTCAGGTTTGCTCAGTTTTAAATTGTGTTAGTTTAATAGTTTCTATTCTGCTGTTTATATTAATGACATATTCCCATCTAAATATATTGCAGCGCTGAAAAGCCATCAAAACATTTCTAAGGTTGAATGAGTGCAGTTGCATTCATGATTTTTTAATAAAATGATCTCTTTCTATTGAACTGCTTCTTTTTTTAACAGAGATTGAGATTGTATAATATATATATACATAGTTATAGGAGCATTATAAATACAAACTGCAGCTTCATTTACTGTCTGAATATTTGCTTTCAGTTCATAGCTACACAGTGGGCTGAGAAATGTGAGTTACTGTACATAAAATATGAGAGCAAAAGAAAGAATGATAAAAAAATGAGAGATGGAATTGATTATTTTTTTGCATATTGATTAAAAGTCTTATTATTTGAAGAAGCAACTGATAATTTGCTAATAGTGATTTTTCCAAGGACTGATGTTTCTCAAAATGATTTTCATCTATTCTCCTTTTCCTCTTTCACAGTCCAGTTTATATTCTCTACTTTTTAATTCTTGCCTCTTTTGCAGGCATTTGATATTTGTAGTATACATATAAAAGCAGTTTGATATTGGCTAAATTTGGGCATAGTCGTGTTATGAATACGAACATCTGCAATGGAATTAAAAGCGGCATTCACCAAAATCCAAGTGCGAAGTATCCCAGTTAAGCATACGATTCTGAATGCATAATTTAGTTGCCATATTTTGTTTCTTTCTTCTGTGTAAAATGTTTATGAAGTTCTCAGATTTATTAGATATTTAGAATTTTCCTTTAATTTCTTGCTGCATTTTTCTCCCTGTGTTTTCCGTGCCTGTTAATCTGCCTGTGGACTGGTCTCATGTAATTTTATTTTGCTTCTATTCATGCTGGATGACTAGCCAGACTAGAGATTAAAAAAATTCAAACCAGCTATAAAAATTCAAGAACCTGCTATACTTGTTTGAGTTTAAAATTATTTTTCCTACTAGCAAGTTGAGCCAGTCAAATACTGGGGCAAAAAAAATAGTCCTAAATAGTACTCATCTTTAAAACCTAATGTCCAGGAATCTTGACACTCCCTCTTTCCCCCTTTCTCCACCCTTCCAAGGTTCTCTTTTCTACTCTTTTTTAAAAATTTTTATGTTATTTGCTGTGGGATGATTTGAAAATTCTCTGGTTAAGTCTCTGCTTGCATCTGTCTCAGCTGGGAGTTGTTCAGGAAAAGCAAAGGTGAGAAAACAGATCAGATGAGATCCCTCTCCTGAACTGGTGACAGTCCAAAATTTGTGCATAACCCAGCTAAACAAAAAACCAGCTCTGGTCTTCTGATGGTGACTGATCTGGGGACCATAAGGTGAATTCTTACCATGCACATGAAGGGATCCATTTCTAACTCTAATGAAGTAGAACTCCCCTTTTTTCCCAGCTCCAGCAATCCAGTGCTGCTGTTTCAAGCAGAGGATGCCTTTTCCTTCTCGCAGACACCTGGCCCAGCAAAGCACACGTGTTGTCTGGCTGCTGGTGGCTGCAGGGAAACATCAGATGAGAAAAGATGTTACCAAAGCTCCTGCTCGGTGTGATGTCAGTCATTTGGTTCATGATGAATTAATTTTAAAAATAAACTACAGAATAAAAGTCTCTCAGTCTGGGAACCAGAAAGAATTTGGTGTTTACTCAGACTGAGAACCTGAGTATGAATATAAATTTTTAAATGAGCCAGTATATTGCATGACTACTTCATCAGCTTAAAACTGGTATCACTGGGTTGTCTCAGTTTTACATTTGAAACTGTTGTACTCACAGAAAAGCTGCTCTCACAAAACAGTTAATTTAAGGTAACCATGCATGCAATTTAAATATAAAATAAAGTTTAGATGTGTTTTCATAACAAATGTGATCTGTTTAGGAATATGCCCAGCTGGAAAGGTGAAGCACAGTGGGAATTACAGTATTTCATCACAGTGTTCTTGCCCTGTTGCAGGTCAAGGGCATATCCAGTTTTTCAAACCTGTGGCACCCGACACCCCTCCCCAGAGCAGAAGCAGCACCTAAAGGCAGGGAATCTTCCTCCATCAGCAATTTACACAGACTGCACTGAGATGCTCTGGCTGCCCTTCTGCTGGGTGAGCTTCCTCCCACATGCAAACACAGGGGTAAAAATGGGGTTTGTCAGGTGGATAAAATGGAAATCAGTGCCAAAATTACCATAGATCATGGACTGTCTGCTGTTTCACTCACAATATTTCATTAAGAACATTATATCTAGAATGTAAGAAAAGCTGAGCAATAGCTGCTAGTACTCATCATGCTTAAAATTTAGGAATGCCTTTAAAGGTCTGCCCACAAGTCTGTACAGAGGTGTCAACAGGAAGGCTGTATTCCATTGTGTGGATTGAATATGGTAATATGAGCTGTGCTCCTAATAGTGCTGGTAAACAGACTGTTCTAATCAGATTCAAATGCTAATATATATAAAATCTTTACCCATTTAAAAATAATAAAATATTTTGCTTCAATTAATCCTGATTGTGCTAGTAGAACATACAATCAACAATGTTATGCAAATAGTTATTTTTGCAGTTGAAATCAATAACTTATTTTCTTTGTAATACAAAAAAATAGAAAAAGGAGGTTATTATTAATTGCTTATAAAACTAAATCTTTGTGAGGGAAGCCTGCAGGTATTAATCTCATTATCAAGACTTTCCTTCAAAGTCTGTATGACCATTATTGTTCATGATTCGACCACTCAAGAAATCTTGCCATAGACTCCTATTTTGAAAGTATTTATTGGAAGCTGAATGAAATTAGTTCTTTATGAGCTAAGTAATTGTAAAGTTACATTATCCTGTGGAAAGAGATAACTGATAAAATCTGAGAATTTCAATTTTCAAACGACTGTGCCTTGCTACACTGAAGCTATGATAACCCTCATATTTATAAATCTATACCTTACTGGCTGCACATACATAGTCATGAAGTATCAGTTACACTCCTGATAAAATACTTTAAATATTGATTATAAAATAACCTGTGTTAACAATAAGTATATTGCTCGCTCATGCATATGGTATTTTTTGTTTCATTTGAATTACTGTATCTCTAATTCCTTTCTCATTTTTTGTTTTATTCTCTTGAACAGACATTATTCAACTTGGTCTGACCTATAAATGGGAGAAGCTTTGCTAATTCAGCTTTAATGACACTCCCTCTCCAGAAAAATTCTTGGCTCCTGAGGAGGAAAGAGGGCTCTTTGGCAAGAATTGGTGCATCCAGCCCAAAGATCTTGCAGAAAATATTCAGTCTTTTTCAATTTCTGACAAGAAATGGGTAACAGCACTGAATATAGGGATAGCCCAAGCTAGGTGTACAAGCAATAAATGCTGCTCACTACTCTCCTCTACACAGATCTAGGGGTCATACCCTACCCCCAGATGGCTTGTGTGTGGTAAGCACTTTCTGTGGCCATGGTTTCTCACAGCCTTCAGGTGGCTCTGGAACCTTCCTTGTCCCTGGCCATGTGGCCTTGTCCTGCGTGTGTGCCCTCCACCCCTGTGGGGGAATCTCTGTGGTGGCCCCACCAAATGGTGTTTCCTTGAGGAATTAACCATTCTCCTGCATTCCTGCTTCCCTTACATCTTCAGAAACTGCTGAGGGGCCTGCAGTACCCCAGAAAAGGGCTGCCAGGACTCAAGCAGTGAGGCTGGGCTCACTCTGGGATTATTGTCATTGAGCTTTACCCTTGCTCTGGATGCACAGTGCTGATCCTGTGCCCATGCAGTTGCCTTCAAAGTCATGCCTGAGGCTGACAAAGCAGGCTTGAATTTCATCTCCAAAATGAGGAGGTGGTTTTTTCTTTATTCCCAACCAAATTGTGGGATCATTCTTCCACAATTTTCTTAATGTGTTCTTTTCAGCAGGGGAAAATTGACAAATCTAGAGTACAATTATTATATCTTCCATCCATAGCAGGGGTACCTAATTGACAGGGTGCATTCTGTGGTAAAGACCACTGGTTTAAACAGGGGGAAAAACCACACCCACTGAGTCCTCAGGAATCCAGCACCATGCAAAGCAATTATCTATGTACTGGAAATACGTATTTTAAAAAAATTCCATCTATTTCCAAAGGTTTGCCATATATCAGAGCAGACTGTCCAAAATTATCTAAAATATCCAGCAGATAAGAAACAGCCAGTCTATTAAAATAGTATGTGTCTGTTTTCCTGCATATATATATATATATATATAGGTAGTGGTGGAATCAGCATCCCTGGAAGTGCTCAAAAAATGAGTAGACATGGCATTTCCTGATATGGTATGAGGTTGAAGGTTGGACTTGATGACTTTGGAGGTATTTTCCAACTTTAATGATTCCATGATTCCGTCTGTGCAGAACAGCTGGGCCTGGTTTGGTTTTCATATGAAAACACACCATCCCAAAGTCCTAAGCTAGCCCCTTGTGACACATGGGAGTTGGCTCAGGTAATTTTTTGAGGATGCAGATACTGATGTGCATTACCATGGCAGGCTGGCACTGTGGGCTCCACAGCCATAGCAAGACAGTGCCTTGCTGGGTCACACCTGGCCACCTTTCCCATGGGACTGGTGAAAAACTTCCTGGTTTCCCTGGCAGTTCCAAAAATAAAAGAAATCCAGAAACCTCCTCAGTTTATAGTCTTTTCCCAATTAGCTGTTGTGGGGTGTGGTTAACTCAAACTAATCATACTCGGGAGTGCTAAAATGTACATGGTGCAGCGCAGTGCCTCGCGTCTCCTGGGGTGTGATTATTTAATGATAATGATGCCCCCTGCAGAGGCACCTTATTGCTCTTTTGCAAAAACAATCTTTATTGAGGGGAATTAATTGCATTGTTGTTGATAGCAAGAAATAAGTTAATATTTTGAAATGATCTTTCTGGTTTGCACAGCTTAAAGGGATGTTAGCACAATTATGTCAAATAAATGACCTGCTTTGAAAGTTTCTCCATATATTAGGTCTGGATTCCAAAGCTGCTCTGAATGTACGTTTTCTCTGAAGATTTGGTTTCACTGGATGTCTTGAAATATGCTGAGAAGAGTTAATATTTCTGTTCATGGATACCTTGTATTGCTGCCTAAAAATTGATCTCTTCAGGGTCACTGACTGTTTTCTACTTAGAGGCAAATTTGCAGTTACACTGGATTCCCACAGCATATTTACTCTATGCAAAGTGTCTGAGAGCAACTTTTATGGTAGGGTTTTTAATTAGTGCGATGTATAAAAGCAGCAAAGTTAATAAGGATGAAATTTGCTGGTGTGCTGACTTCTATGGAAGGCAATTGCCTCAGAGTCATGGTCATAGCCTAGTCTTAAATATCCATCCATATTATTGCATTGACGCTACATAGATTCTGGAAGACGCAGCTCACAGCTCCCAACTGGAAAAGATACAAGCAGACACAAATACTTTACCTACTCTTATCTACCCACTAATTTATCTCCAGAATAATTGCTAATTTACTTATCTCAGCGCTAATGTTTGCTACAGTAGTTTGGGTTTTGTTTCTTACTTTATGGGAGTCTTTGCATCATTTTTATCACCTGCTTGCTTTTTTATACTAATGGTTCAGTACATCAGTATTACAGTAATAATATATGTATGTGTCCATTGTAAAATGATGATTTACTGCAGCAGGATCAATATATTTGCCATGGATGCAGTGTTGCAACAGCTGAAAGGATCAGAAGTATGTGTCCCTGTGTCAGCATGCGTGCAGGCACACCTGAGTGTGTGTGAGGCAAGCAAAGCCACGTGGTGAAGTCACCTGCAGTGATGCTTGCTCTGTGCATGAGGCTGCTGAGGAAGAGGCAGAATCCCACCCTGGGGCTGGAAAGGGCAAGCAGGAGCTCACAGGAGCTCCATCACTGCCTCTGCAGCTGGTCCTGGCCAACGGGAGTCCTCGCTCCCGGTGTCCCCAGCATCGCATGGGTGTTTGAATAATGAGGGGGTTGGCTGGGCTTCTCCTTCTTGCTGGACATATGTGATCTCTGCTCCTACCCTGGCTGAGCATCCCAGTCCTGCCCCTCTGAGAGGGCAAATGGTACACTCTGAAATACTGGTTTGTGAGGAGTGAGTATCATTTTGTTTCTGAGAGTCTGTGGGTCATAGAGATTGTGGGACAGTTCTGTTGGAAGGCAAATCAATCTTACTACCGGTGTGAGTATGTATGTGTGTTACTCTAGTATCTTAGGGACATTTTTGTTTTATTGGTCTCTTGACAGAGGTAAATGTTCCATCATTTGTGTGCCTAAAGCCCAGAGGGGTACAGTAGGGGAAGGAAACTTGATATTTTTGGTTATACATTGTACAGCCTCATCTTGATAACTTCTTAGGCTGCATGTATGTTGCCTTTTCATCATTTTGGTACGTGGAAAATGTCCATTTGAAGAGGAGCAGGCTGATGGCTGCTTTCAGACTTTTCAGTTTTTTATTTTTCTTAATTTTTCTCCTACAGAAGTAGTTTCAATGTACACAATTCTAGTTTTAGTTAAGTAGGATTGCCTCACCAATATACAAGCAGCCTGCCTTTCATCTGGATGAAGCCAAGATCTTGGATCAGCTTCTGTGTTAAATATAAAATATTAGTTCTAGATAAACTAATTTGTGTTGTGTAAAGACTGGTTGCTTCCTCTTCAGAGAATGAATGGATATTCTAATTTATTTTTCATCTTTCCAGCTGGAAAAACAGCTGAACATGGAATTGTTGAATGTAGGTTTCTTATTTTCACAGTAAAAGTATGGACAATTATATCATGCATTTTAATTATTTCAGCCCCTACCAAAAGAGACGCTTATTTGATCTATTTTGCATTAACTGATTCAGTAATAATATTCAGTATTGGTAATAATAATAGTAATTAAAAAAAAAAAGTATTTTTCTTAGACCTGTATGTCAAGTTCAGTCATTGTGCAGTGTTTTGTTTTAGTAGCTTTGATAGGTGGAGAATTAAAAACCTGAAGCTTTCAGGTATGTCAGGGCTGTTGAGACAGGGAGAAAGTCAAGGGAAAGAATGTGGCAAAGAGCAATAGAAATCAAGAAAAGCATTAGAGATGATGGAAGAGATGTGATACATAACAAAAGGAGCTGGGAGAATAAACATTCCACAGTCTTGGGAGGAGGCAAGAGAAGGCAGGAGGGAGTGGCAGGGGGAGACAGCCCCTCCAGCATCCCTGATCTGCTGGTCTGGGGAGATGACAGCACTGTGTGAGCGTCAGCAGGAAACATGACATGGAACAATCCATGATGGGAAGAACCAGCTGAGTCCTTGGAAAGTAAAGAAAGAAGTTGGAACCAGAGGCAGAAGAAGTGGCTCTTCACCCACCCAGGTTTTCTTGCTGGGTGTCACTGCCTGGTAGCAGGTAAGCCTGTGAGAAGGAAGGTCCATCCATGTTCCAACTACAGGAGTATTGATGACTTATTGATGTGGTCTATGATGACCACAATTTACGTCACTGAATGAATAAAAAATTGTCAGTTATGTTGCTGTGGGTTGCATGGCACTTGGGAAGATTATTTTTTGTTTTTCTCAGGTTTTATTTAGTTTGGGTTTTGTAAACTGCAGAAATTAGTGAGAGAATAGCTTTTAGAAAAAGAACAAATATTAAGGAAAAAAACTAAATGAACTCTTAAAAGGAATTTCCTTTAAAAGATGCCTTTGTAGGAAAATGTATGCCTTCTTTTATTATTCTAATATTCAATATTAGAATATTAGAATATCCTGTATATTATATTTATATAGACTATATATATTCTATAATATATATTATTAATATACTATCAATACTGCATATCACACTATATTATATAATCTATATTATATAGAATATTAATATCTAATATTCTAATATTTCTTATTAATTGTCTCTGCTTTTTTTCCTGTTGCTTTATCTTGGATAACAAGCAGAGCTGATCAGCAATTTCCCCATGAAATAAGAATAATAAAGCTATCTCCACCTGATTTATTGAAACTGTTGATGTATACTGGATATATTTTTAACTCCTCTCTGACAGTGGTGGTTGTGGACAAGTGCTTGAGGGATAGGATGCTAAAAACCAAGGAAAACCAAGACCTTCTAAGATAGGAGGGGCTATCCCGGAGAAAAGAGAAATCTCTTAAAAGCTGCGTTGTATACATGTGGGTTTGTTTAATGTGTGGCATATAATGCAGTTAATCTCCTTACAAAGTCATTGCTTAGAGAGCAATATGAAAGGAAATCCTGATAAAAGGCACCAGTGTAAATTTGACATTGCATGTAGCAGTCAGCTTTGTGTGTTGTAATTGGAGGGGACAGAATAGTTGTTTATTCAGAGGGGAGAATGATGCTATAAATTTCAGGTATGAGATTAAAAAATAACTAGACTTCATTTTCAAGTCTCCTTTCCCCTTTATTCCTCTTCCACAGTCCTTGTTCGAGCTCTTTGCAAAGGAGAATCACTGATCCTGCTCCATAT
>NC_141712.1:7477700-7535200 GCF_971803275.1 Cyanistes caeruleus | reverse complement strand
ATAGGGCAGCCTATAGATTCTTTCAGATATATTTGAGTCGCGTCTCATGCCTGAGACAGCACGGAAACTTCTCTGCCGTGCTCCTTGCTCTGTTCTGAGCGTTGCTGTGTAGCTCCAGGAAGTGCTGCTCTGGTCCTGGGCTGCAGCTGCACAGCTGGTGGCCACATTTGGTGCTAAAGGCATGCTTTGAAGGGACACGTCAGTGGGAGATCAGCATACGTAATGCAGTGGGAGGTTTTCAGCAGCTGTACCTGCCCCACCATCTCCAGAGGCCCAATAACCTCGGTGGCTGTGCTCAGGCATTGCAGAGGCAAGACGTAAGAGAGGCAAGTGGAAGCCTTGGCCCCAGCCTCAGACAACAGATGCTGGAGACAATAAAACCTTCTCAGAAAAGGAAGCAATTATTGCAGCTTTCTAGCCAACAATTACCTTGCTCTTATAAATTATGTTGATGTCCATGATATAACACACATTGCTGAGCACATGATCGCTGTCGTGGGCTGCCACTGGCTTCCCTGCCAATGCCTGACACACTACTTGTAACCCATTTTATTTAGCCTGCAGGACAAAGGTGCTCTATAAAATGTGACTGGCCTCAAAATCGTGTAATGTGCTGTCTGTCCCTGTGTCCCCCAGCTTTCTCTGCCAACATTCTCCTCTAAGTCAAAGCTGTAGCCAGGTAAATTCACTGTTTTAATCTGGCATTTGCAAATGCTGCCAGCCAAAAAGTCATTTGCATGGGCAAGTTTGCCAAGATTTACTTAGGAATTTATATGAAGAACTAGCACAGTACCAAAAATGTAGTTTTCTCTCTTTTCAGGTTGCAACCTCTTTTGAAACATCTCTCGCTGCCTTTCTGTTATCATTTAATTTCCACATGCACAAATACAGGATTCATTCCCAGTTCTCTTGACTATAACATATCAACCCTCTCGCTAACATCCTTAACCTCTGCCCTGAGAAAACTAATCATCTCTCTTGTTAGCTCAGTCCCTTTTAGAGATGGCAGTGCACAAAGCACACCAACACTTCTCTACTGTAAGAAGCGAAGTGATGCTGCTCTCTACTTGGTTTGTTCCACAGCTTCCACACTGATTTGTGTTGTACAATTCAATCTTCTGAATCACCCTTAATGACATCTATTATCTAAAATCCATTGGGCACCACTACTTCAATTAATTACACCACCTCTCTCTTTTCATACCTGCTCTTGTACGTACCCAGTCACTGCCCTTAATGTCATCCTATTTCTCCTGTGCTAAGCTTCCAAAGTACTCATCCAGCAGCGCAGGCAGCCGGCTCCGTCCTCCCGCGGAACGGCTGAGAGTGCTCGTCAGGAGTGCTTTCTTGCCTCCTTTCCTCAAACAAAAGCAATCCTTACATTATAACAGGGAGTGGAGGAAGGTGTTATGGGTGACAGTGCCAGAGAGGGGTTCCAACCATTCAATCTGGATTTAGATACACGGTTTGTACAGACATGAGCTGGGAATCTTAGTGGTCAGATGTGCCTAAGGTTTGCTAAGAGTTGAAATGGACCTTTGGATAATCCCAAATTTTTAGCTGGTGTGTGACCATTTTCTTCAGGGTGGAGAATATTTCTGTTCAATCCCATGCAAAAGACTCAATCACAGTAAAGTTTTATTTCTAGTATATTAGTATATCTTATAACAATGCAACAGCCAGACATTTATCAAGCCCAGTGAAGCATATTTAAGTTTTCTAGAAGCTTGCCTTTCATGTGATACTGAATTCTTGACTATTCATAGTAGTAAAGAATATTTTTTTCATAATAGTTTCATAATAGTAAAAACAAATGAAGCCCTTTCAGGCAGCAGAGGCTGTACAAGGAGGGCTGGTTATTTAGGAGTGATTTGGCAGACTCAGTATTGTTTGTTAGAGGGCTGTCCCACATAGGAGGTAATTTAGAAGTCATGTTTCTTAAAATAATTTTCCTATAGATCCTCCTTCTTCCCCAGCTGAATGAATTGGAAGTCAGGATGGAGACCCATTGATCTGGCTTCAAGGATCATGAAGAGGTTAATTAGGGACTGATAAAAAGTTCTCTGGGGCAGGGGTCATGTCTTTGTATGTGTTTGCATCATGACTAATGCAATGTCCCTCTGAGCCTACTGGGGCTGTGGGGTTCTTCCACAGTGTAAATAATAAATAGCAGCTTAGAAAGTGTTAATTTTTAAATCTTTACCTTTTTAAGAGCTGTGTCCAAATTTTTAGGGTGGTTTGAATGCAGCAAAAAGGTGGGTTTCTCATTTTGATTCCTTCCAAGGGCTGTCATCAGTGAAGGAGTGCCCCTGTACTGACATAAATGTAATCTCAGATTTAGCACAGGGAGCCCTGTGCATCAAACCAGCACACAGACAAAAATGTTCGTGGTTCTTCTGGGCACCTTTAGGTCTTTTTCCTCATGGGATCCAAGGTGCATGAAGTGGACAAACCTGAAGAGGTGAGTGCATCTTCCTCCTTACCCCACTGAGAGGAGCTCGGGACCATGAACCTGGAGGTCTTTGGGAGACCTATCCCTGCATCTTCTCCTTGGCAATTATCTGCATTTTTATTATCAGACTATTGGGAGGATGAGGGCCCCATCCATGGCATACAAACACCTCCTGTGGCATCTGGTAAGTGCAGGCATCACAGATGCATGATAATTGCAGGGTGATGGGGAGGGATAATGTCAAATAAGTTACTGCAGGTGTCTGATACTGTAGTTTCTTAGTGTTCCTGTTAGCTTTTTGCAGAGTTGGTTTATGTTTTATGTGCCCTATGAAACAACAAAGAAGGATCACCTGGCTTTTAATGAGAAGTCTTGATTCTCTTGCTTCCTACCTTAAAGAGAAATAGAAGAGAAGCAAATTGTAACAATAAGTATAAAATAATAGCTAGGGAGGATGTGTCTGCTTTTTGCAACATTTAAATTTACTCTGAAAGTATTCCTCAAAAATTCAACCTCTGCTAGCTGTGTAGGGGCAACCTGATGCATCTCTGTTCATACAGCTGATTTGTAATCCCAAAAACATAATTTGACCTTTTAGTCATCAAGAACTGGTATCTGTCCCTACTTTATCAAACAGCTTTATTCTTATTCTAGTGATCAGTGACTTTTCCCCCTGCCCTTTTCCCTCTTCACAATCTTAAAAATATTTGGCCAAGTAGTTAATTTTCTCTTGATTTTCTGCTAAACTAGTTGTGTCTACTTCTCCTCAGCTCTGGTGCAAACAAACCTCCCCAAAAGCAAGAAGGTCAGCAATTCTCAAATCAAGACTGAACCATCACCTTTCTTCAGATATATCCCCCATATCTCTTCTATGGCTTTAAAGCAGAACACTGCAAACTTTAATTCCTCTTTGTTGTTTGTGTTTTGCCCAGTCCTGCAGGTTCCAGTGTCTATGTGCAATATGGCAATGGAGTCTGAATTATTTTGTCATCCGGGCCAAAAAGTGATTATAGATTGCATCTGCTGGCAAATTTGGCTGGCTTTCCTGCTTTCCTTGAAACTCGTGAATGTGGCCAATACACTGGGAAAAGACCCCCAGTGGGTCTGGCCAGCCACAGGCTCTCCAGAACATTCCAAGGCATGAGATAATAGGCAAAAAATCCCATGCTGGTCATGGCTTATTACTTAAACACAAGATGTTACTTGGTCTTTTCCTTCTCTTCTCTGCTAAGGGGATTTGAGTAAGATATAGGAAAGAAAATAAAAGTGGCATTTTCTACAGGAAATGGCCCTCACGAATATGTCTCTGCTAATAATTACAGAGCTGGTTTTTTATTTTGTTCAATGCACTGCCTCAGTTTTGGATCCACATCAAGAGCAGCATATGCTCTCCAAACTAAAATATGTGCATATCTGATTTTTGACAAAAAAAATTATTTAATTGATCTCTTCCTACCCTCTCCTCTCCCCCTCCTTCTCTTCCTGTCTTTTTTCCCATTTCTTTACTAATTCCATAATATAGTAAGCCCCCTATTATGAAAGAAATCCGAATTAATTTAAATACAAAATATAAAGAATTAACCTTACAGCAAAACAGATAACAGAAAAAAGAGATAGTTTTTCTCTGTCCAGTGACAGCTTTCTCGTTTATTATCATTTTAACAAATTAAGTTGCAAAATTGGCATTATTTCAGAACTGTACAAAATGTAATGACTCTATGAAATATATTGAATTTTTCAAGTATTAAAAATCCCTTGGTTTTGAAAATGAATCACTGGAAATGATCCTTAAGGATCCCAAGTTTTTTGTGCCATTTCTATACTATGCCAGCACAAAATCTAATGACATTTGCTGAGTTAATCCTGGATATTCCATTGTTTTGGTATTTGTACTCTATTAGTTAAATACAACATGTGTGAGAAAATCAAAGGGAAGAGATGTTGTTAAAATAGGAGAAAATATTTATCCTTTAGATGTAAGAAAGACTTGTCACCCAAAATAAATCTGGCTTAAACTCTTTAAGTCTTAAATAAGTTGGAAGTTAAAATAAGTTTTCAGTATTAAAACTCTCTCTCTCTGAAAGTGTGTATTTGCACATGTGAGTGTATATGGGTGTGTCTCTGTGTGAAAAGGAGCAACATGTACTGAAATTAACTTCTCCTGAACCTTGTTTCAGCAGCCTTGAGAGCTGATATGTGCTCATCAAAGTAAGGTGCCATACAAGCAGATGTCAATGATAAAGATATAATCTTGTGTAGGACTGCCCAGTTCTAGAAGACATGGGGATGAACTTCACCTGTAGCACGCATTTCTTTTTTAATTTTTTTATTTTAGTGGTGGATGTGCAGAAGCCCAGAGTCAGTGCAAGGGTAGCTGGTGGGGGCAGTTGCAGAGGCTGGGCTAGGGAGAGCACAGGGCATGGGAAGGGCATTTCCAAAGGGCACAGAGGGTGCCAGCTGAGGTGGGAAATGCTGCTGTCTGATGTGCCAGCAGGATGGAAAGGAAGCCAGGGGGAATCAGAGACCCCCAGGATGGAGGCTGCTCTCCCATGTAATCATCATCATAAATGTTATGACTCAAAAACATGAGATCTTGTCAAAAATGAAAAAGATGCATGGGTGTGGCAAGAGCTGCATGGATGTTTCCCCCTCAAGCTCTCTCTCTCCTGGCCTATCCATGCTTTGTGTCACTCCAGCTGTCCCTGTGCCATGGGTCACTCGCTAGAAAATCGGTGCAGCTGGTTCTGCTGCCCGGTGGGTGCATGGTAATCTCACCATTTTTGCTCAGTCCTTGCCGGTGTTTTCTCCCCAAGCCCTCCAGAAGCATTCCCTGCTAACCTGCCCTTCCCAGTACCAGCTCTGCTCACGTCTCTGCCGCGCCTTTGCCTGTCCTTCGGATACATCTGTGTCTTTGCCCTCCGAGAGAGTGCCCTTTTTTCTGTTGGCAGCCCTTGTGTAGGTGCAGTGTGTTGTGCTGCCTCTCTTCTCTGTCTCACTCTATTCTCTTTCCTGCTGATGAGACCCATGTTGCTTTGGCAGAAAAACTAAAATACAGTAGTTCATCAATCCAAAAACCACGATGATGCGCTTGTCTGACAGCGGGGGTTTGGCTGAAGGTGATTTTGATTATGAGCTTGACTCTTCTTTTCCCTTTAAAGTAGAAAAGAACTGCAAGACTTTATGTCTAATATAGATTTTACAAAGGATTTTTTAAAAACTCTGTCTTTATTGGTGGGCAGTGTAGAGAAATTGCTTGATTTGAGAAGGTATAGGGAAGAGAATTGGTGCTGGTGTCAGTGCATGTCCTCAGTTTGGAAATGGTGAGCACTTTGTGTCTCATCCTCAGGGGACACAGGGATTCCTAGTCCAGAAGAAAAATGTCTGTTGCAACTCGTGCCACCAGGGCTGGTTTCCTGCAGTACATCCAAACTGGAGAGAGGTGTGGCTGCAGGAGAAATGCCTGACCCTTTCACAGTTTTTCAGATGACTCTGGAGGATCTCATGTGACACAAAGGGCCAAAAGTTCATCTATTACAGCCATGGTAACAAAACACATCAGGATGGGACTATGAGTGGTTTGGGAGGGAATGTGCTCCCCTTCCTCCTGTAATCCTCTGTTTAAATTGAAATGTTGTTGAAAATTCAGTTTTAAAACTAAGCTAATCTTGATCTTCTGTATAAGCATTCCCCCTGAGCCTTTTGGTAACATAAAAACTGACCTTGGTGTCCTTGGGTAAAATCCATGTTCCTTGCAATACTGCACATGATGGTCCTCGCCCTGCAGGCTTCTGCTCTTCACACTAGCAGTGTCTGTATGCCATCAGCCCTGAAATAATGGCAAGTCATCTGGAAGCCCTCTGGAATCACTTTATCTTAAAAGGTCGTATTTAAGAGTAAAAAAAATGAAATTGAATAATCCATTTGTAACTTCATCTGGAAAGGGTTGGAATCCGATAGAGAACAGACTTGTAAAGATATTTGTGCGCTCCTCATTCTGGGCAGTGATTTATGTGCCATGTTTGTACCACTTTTACAGCCAACCGATGCCTAAAATCAAACTGAGCCGTAGCAACAGCAGAGCAAACATCAAGGTGGGGCTGATCTCTGAGCACGCCAATGGCTGGGAGAGGAGCCCGCACTTCCCTTGAAGTCCCAACATCAAAGATGACGAATAACTCCCTTCTCAATGTTCCAGTTTCTCACATCATCTGAGTATCCTTTGGCAGCAACAGTTGGCCCAAGCCTTGGAGCAGCAGCTGGTAAGTCCAGAGGCAGAACTGTGATGCCTGTGGCATCAGATGTACTGGAAACCCTTCTAAACTCTATTTTGAAGTTTCAGCATTTGTGTGGACCTAATTATAAGACATAGATTCCAATGACAGGCTGTGTGTCTGATTATGCTTGGTGGCAGGGCTTATACAAGGGCTGAGTGGTTACTGGCTGCTCTTTAAGGAGAGGACGTGGCTGGCAGCACAGGGAGACATGATATGGGCTCAGTCTGTGACCAGGCCAGGAGACTGAACTGCAGCTCAGATGAGCTCTCCTGGCTTCTCCCTTGGTTTGCTGCGTGGTTTTGGGTGAGTCCCTGAACTCCTCTGTGCACAAGTGGGCCTGTGATTAAAATGTGATCACCTGCTTGAAGGGCTGCTGGGTGTTTGCATATGCTGAGTACTTCAGGGTCTGTGTGAGCTCATGGAAACATGTGCAGATATGTATATATATGTGCACACACACACACACACACACACACACATATATATATATATGTAAAATAGATATATCCACCCATACACACCTATTACATGTATTCACATGTGTGAATGCACCTGCAGGAACTTTTGGTTATAACAATATCATCTTATTTCACTGAGTCACCACATCTGAGGGCTGTTTCAGTGTTGTGAAGTGAGCTCCACTGATTCCAGGTGCTGGCTTTCAGAAACCAGTCAGCTCATACCTGTGCCCACCTTCTTGGTCATCTCACTGTGCTCCCAGCAGTGTTCTGGCACGTGCTGGTGCTGCAGGTTCCCAGGGAGGTGTGTGCAGGGCTGGAGCCTGTTCTGACACTACTTTTAAAAGTCTGAACATGATCATTTGATGTGGTTTTTCAGTGTGGCAGAAAAGCTCACAGTTCACTCATGCCTAAGGACAGTATATTTAAAAATAAAGCACTTAGTCTTAGAAGTAGCTTAAGCATGACTAGGAAATTGAAGGGAACCTTAACTACAGAAGACCCTGGGATGTGCAGTGTACAGTGGTAAATGACTGCTTGGACTGTGAGCCTTGATACAATGTGATGAATTGTACCATCATTTATACTGGTAAAATCCCTCATCATAATGGGCAGGGCTCACTGGCACCACAGCTCCTGGAGCAAGAGTGAAACTGAAACTATGGCAAAACACTGGAGTACTTCAATATTGTTTTCAGAGGAGTCAGGATGCCAGCAGATCACACTGAAATTTGTTTATTGGATCATTTAGATGTGAATCTTCAAAGCAGTGCCTTGGAATTAAGTAACTTTAATTTCAGTGAAAATTTCACCCTAACTGCTCCAGATTCTGTGGAAAACTTTAGTCTGACGCTTTAGAGATGTAAAGTTCAATGGCTCCTCTTCTGTTACAGGTGTCAGTGAAAAATAGTAATAAAAAAAATGAGTTGTGCAATGCTGAATCTACCAAGGATTCTTATTATATATTTATAAAATAAACTCTAATGGCTTTTTGGAGTGGTTATGGTGTAGTCTGTCAATGTATATTAAGATTACTATGATAGTACATAGCCTTTATGATAAAAGCATGCAAATTAACATAGAAATCTGCAGAACTTTGCATATTTTCCTGTAGTTTAATACAAACAGATCCAGATTTACAGAACCATGTGCACAGAAATGGTGTGTGCACATTTTTTGCATGTGCATTGGTGACCTTAAGCAGGAGAGTGAGAGAGGGGAGCAGCTCACATGGCTCAGATCTGCACTGAGGTCTGCGGCTCCGCATGCCAAATGAAACACAAGGCGACTTTTGATGGCCAAGTGAGCCATCAAAAAGGTTTTTTTAATGGAAATGCTGTCACACTCTTAAGTAGAGTACTGCTGCCAGGCATCACATCAATAATGCAAACTTTGGAAGACAATCTTGCAAACTAAATAGCCAAGAATTCTGAAGTGTTTCTATAAAGAAAAAAAGAAAAAAAAGGTGATCATTATGAAGAGGGGGGAAAGCCATCAAATGAAATTTAATTTTGCATTCAGATTTATTATTGCTGTCTGTTCCCAGTGCTGAAATGCCTGTTTACTTGCAAAGGACAGTTTCTTTCCATAATGAATCATAGTAACACTTAAATTAAGCACAGTAAAAGAATGGTTAATGTCATAACACGCTGACAATTTAACCTGGCCAATATTTTTATTGCCTTGTACAATAAACCTAACAGAGCACAACTTGCTTTTTGACTGGTGGAAAATCGGTTATGAACCGCCAGGGAATGACCAATTTTTCAAATGCAGCCATTCAGTCACACTATAGCCACTAATACTTTTTTTTTCCTGTACACTATTGCTGTTATAATCTTTTGAGGATATTTTATCACGGCAATAACCTCCTCAAAATCAGTCTTTACTGCAGTTAATGACTGGACAGCTGGAGCATTAACTGGCCTTGGCTTTGCCTCTAGCCATTAACTAACAAACCAGTTGTTATCTGCAGGTAACAACCAATTTCTTGTAGAATTTTCTTGATAAAGTGTCTCACTGGATAAAAGTTGTGGGTTTTTTCCCCCCTTCTTTCCTCAGCTAAGATCTAGCAGGTGTAAGATAATACACAGAGAAGTAGCAGTAAGTAAGAGTGCTGCAAAATAAGTTAAATTATAAACCAAAAATCCATAAAGCGTCGATTGTTTACTCCTGCCAGAATTTTAACAGCATTAATAAAAGATTGCTCTTTTATCATGTCTCGGTCACTTGGGTGTGGTGCATTGGCTGAGCTGAGGATTTTGGGGGCTGTGTCCCCTGGCAGCATCAGCACATGGCAGGGCAGAGAGCAGACGAGCAGGGGCAGGGCAGCTGCTGGCCATTTCAGCACAGACCTAACAACGTGGGGACTGTTCTCAAAGTGCCTTTCATCTTCAGCCGACGCTGAATGAAGACACAAGTTTAATTCTGTATATGTTATACTTTATGAAATGGGTATTATTTTTGAGGGCCTTCATAAAATTTTAGCCTTTTTGCTTGCTGTTCAAAGTTATGAAGTGTTAACCTCTGTTTTGTTGCACCATTATTTTAAAAGTAGGGTTAGAAGATTCAGATGAAATCAGAACTTTACCGAGGGCTTTAAAGAGGAGATCCACAGCATCGTTAAACAGAAGCAGAATAAGTAAAATGTACAAATGAAACAACCATAAAAAGCCAAGCTCTATCATGCCATAAACAATGATGTTTTAAAACTCTTAACAGGCTTAATAACAGTTTATTATTTTACCTTAACCCTTTTAAATGCCTTGTTTTTCCAGCTTTTATTTCGGTGGTTCTGAGCTGTTAATACCACTTCTTAAATTTTCCCCTCTAGGTATATTTTCCAGGGGTGAATATGAAGAAAAAGTAAATGCAGCCATGCATTTGCTTTTAAAAAATACGGTGGGCACTGTGCCCAAAACCCTTCCTGGGCTAGGCTGTGGGGTACAGCAAATATCTTGCGTCTCTAGTACTTAGAGAGGATTTCTAAAACTAAGGGTGAAAATCCTGAATCAGTGGGAGCCTGAATGACAGGTCAGTGTCTCCCAGGGGTCAGGAGCCTCCCAGTGTCTGGGTTTGCAGCCTCCCCCATAGCTCCCATCTGCCCCACACACAGGGACCACGGCTTGTCCTCCCTCCACTGAGGAGTTTTTTGTGTGCTTCCAGATGTTTCCACTGGAGTCTTTTGAAAAACATTTTATTGTTAACCAGAAATAAAAAATTAATAACAACCAGAATTTCAAACCAGAGAGCCGATTTCAAATTCTCTTACATTTTGAAATTATTTTAATCTGGGAAGTTTTGGGGGGTTTTTGGTGGTAAGGGTTGTTTTGCACTTGGAATTGCTGTGTATTCTCTGCATATGCAAGCTGTTCCCTTTCTTTTTAGTACCCATGTAGAACTGGCTCATGCTAAGGGAGATTTTCTTTGGACATTGATGTAAGAATAGACCCCTTCACTGCATGTGTACTAACTACCAATATTAGTTGCAATTCAAGCATTTCCAGCAATTTGAATGGATTCAATGATTTTTAAATCATTCTTAATTTCATATGCCTACTCCTTTAATCTCTTTCAAATTACTGAAAATGTAAGGCATTCTAAACATTCCTGATCATTCTTCACTGCTTTGGCCCCATAAAGCCAATCTTTTCCAAAGTTAAGCACTTAAAAATTTGAAGTACTCCAATAAATTTAAATTGGCATATTCTGTGCATATCAATTGAGAATTATTAGAGCATTAATGCCTAGGAGTGATGGCTGAGGGCATGCAAACCAGTTCATACATTGATTTTTAATGGCTTTTTATTGATTCTGTGCTTTTAAAACTTGATACCCTTAGGTTGCCTCTTACATAGAGTTAACAGGTTTGTGATGATACACCAAGTTCGGAAGAGGGATCATTTTCCCCTTACACATTTTCTTTTCCCCTTTTGGCTTATTATTATATATTGCTCAGATGCAGATAACAAATATACTTGGTCTGTGGCTTTAAAAGTGGGGATTGTCACTTTAACAGGATATGGCTCGTCATGTTTCCATGGCTTATCTGTAGACCAGAGTTCTGTTCAAACCTTTAAGGGTCTCTCCTCCTCTCAGTGTGAGCACACAGTCCTCACCAGCAATGATGGATGCTCTAGACCTGCCCTGACAGGATTCTTAGTAATTTTTAAATGTCAGTCTTAATTTGTCAGGCCAAGATATTGTAGGTGTCATAGAGCAGAAAGTGAAAATGCACCTTAGTACTTTTACATTTGGAAAATGATTCATTTATATTATGAATAGAGACCTCTGCTCTTTATGTAATTCCACTGCATTTATTAATAATTTGGTATTAACCTATTAACCAGTACATTGTCACTGCAAGCTGCACTGGTGCTAACTGGGGCAAGCAGGTGTTGTACTGATGTCTGCCCTCCTTTGGAGGAGGAGGAAGCCTGGGGGTGATGCACAGGCTCAGAGGAAAGGCTGGGAGACCTTTTGTGGCCCTCCTGGGCAGGGCTGGCAGGCTGAGGATGTGTCCAGCTGATGGATCAGGAAGGCTCAGGGAAGCACCACTTTGAACCAGTTACACCACCACCCTTCCTTGGGTGTGAGATGTGCTCTTTCCAAAGTTTTCCTATGTGGGTCATAACAGGACAAGTACAAATATTTCTAATAGATTCAATTCTTGTGGGTTTTTCAGTGCTTCTCCCCTGCTGTTTGGGCTGCGTTGTGTGAGTTTTTCGGGAGGCAGCGATTCCAGTTTCATTTCATGGGGAACCAAACGCTCACACTGCATGGCTGGGATGCTGCTGCTCACAATTCCCTTGCTGAGGCTGGTGCCAGGAAGCCTGGTGACCATCAGAAGCAGGTGTCCCTCTCTCCCCCCACCCAGAGATCCCCTCTGGCAGTGGGTAAGGCACGTAGCAGTCTGAGGAGACATTAATTGCTGTTAACTGCGATAGGCGCTTCTGTGTTTGGGCTTTGTTTAGGGCAAATTCCTCTGCAATTGCATTGTTAGAAGCCACGGGTCTGTTAAAGTGGGAGTTATTAGGCCATGTGCTTTCTGTGTGTTGTCATAGTCGGAACAACACCAGTGTAAACGTCTGTGCTGGGCAGGGGAAGTGTTAAGTGAAGAATAAAAACAAGCCCAAATTCCCATTTGGAAACTGCATGCCTCAACAAATACCACTGTTCATAGCAAGTTATTAGTTTCTTGGTTGTAATTCTGGCCCTTTCTTAAAGGGAGGTGGAAAAAAGCATGTAAAAGAGATTTTTGACACTTCATGGTGTATTGAATGAACAGCAGAAAGCTCCCCAGTCTGCCCATTCCCATTTACAGTTTGGATGTGGCTGAGGCAACTCTTCTTTCTCCTTTTCCACGAGATTCCCCATGTCTTCTGGTGGCAGGACCCTAGACACCCCAGAATACACGTGAATAACACACTTTCAAATTAAAAAACCTGAAATGTCCCTTTTTCTTAAGCAGGTGTGTGAGAGGCACACGTAAGAAGCCTTTCTGTCCACCCAGATAGGAAGGAGGTCTCTGCTGTGGGCAGGTGGCACTGGTGGGCAGCAGCTCTTCCTCCACAGGGAACCAGGCAGGGGAGGATGTCATGTCCTGGGGCTGGCAGGGGTTGCCTCCCTGAACGTCTGATGAGGAAGTGGGAAGTAGTTAAATGCTCTCTGGGAGGTTTAGGGGAGTGTTTGCTGGTGGATTTGGCTGAAGTGAGCTTCCATGTCTGTATCTGAACTGAACATTCTGAAGTTTACTTATTTCAGACCATCCACTCTGCACTGTTACTGCATGTGGCTGAGTTTCTAACAGCTTCCAAATCTTAAATGTTCCTCTTTGTATCAGACCAGCTATGTAAAAAAGGACCTGCAAGAAGCTCTTTTCTCCTTAATGTACAGTGTTCTCCTTTTGTTTTTGCTGTGTGCCTTCCAGAATTAGAAGATTTGGAGTGAGAAATGTGATTTATATATTTATTTAGAAGCCACTCTGAGCAACAGCACATTTACTAGCTTGGTTCCTTTTTATGAATCTGATTCATTGCTTATTAAACCAATGGAAATCTTTCCATTGTTTTCAGCTGGTTCTGGCTCAGAATTTCTTGGTGCTTGACAGTATTTAGTAGGAGCTGAAAGATTTGAACTTCTAAATCATGCTATATTATGGTCTTCTGCAATGCCTGTTTCTTAATTATATACATAATCCCAGTATCTGTTGCTGGATATTTCTGGTTCAGCAGTTTCTGTTTAGTTAAATTTTCTCAAGTTTGGTGTTATGAAACAGTTAAACAAAATATCATCAATATCATATTTGTCAAAACGAGAAACTAAATATTGAGATCAGTTTTATCCATTCATTAGTTTATGGACACCGAGTCCTCTGAGGAATGTCACAAATTCCCTTGCTGTCTCTCGGAGCTAGATTTAGCATTTGGATCTTTGATTTAATGGAAAGATACATTAAGAACTGATACAGTCAGACAGGTCCCAGTGGGGTGTACATCTATGTCGGCTTTTACGTCACAGTTCTTTCAGTCAAGATTTAGCAGGAGGTTATTTTATCCAAAAAGTTGTTCTGGAATGTGCCATGCACTTTCCCTAGGCAGGTAGTGTCCTCTCAGGTGAGAGCAGATGCTGTGGGTCACAGAGGGGCTGCAGTCCCTGAACACCACTGCCACACACCTTTGTGCTGTGCCAGGCACCCAGCCTCGTCCAGAGAGCACTGGGAACTCCCCCAGCTCTGATGGGCTTGGAACCGCTTGTGTTTTCAGCAAAGTTCAGTGTGAGCGTGTTTTATTCTTTTATATTGACTTTCTAAATATATGCCAGTAGCTGTCATTTCCCTCAGGAACCTTTACTGAATCCATGGATTTGGATTTACTATTATAACATATTACAGGACAATTCATTTGTAAGCACTGTAACCTGTCCTAGAAAGCAGATTCTGAGAGGAATACTTTTATCCTTATAATTTAATGTATCATGTAATGAAAACTGATCTATGTAGTTCAAATTCAGACATTAAAACAAGTTAAAAGGGTCAGTATATACAATAAATTTCCCTTTGCCAATTTACTCAGTTAATTTAGACATTGCCTTTTCACTTAACTCATTAAAACTTTCTTGCCAAGTTTACTTATCTGTGTTAAGGGTACAATTAATATTATAATTTTTAATTATCCACTTGGTTTTATCAGAGCCAAAGTGTTTCCTTAAGTGTGAATATCAAAATAGAGCCTACATTTTTTAAGAAAGTGAAGCACTGCAGTTTCACTAATTCCTTAATAACATAAATATTTGTGTATCTTTTTCCTTACTGTTATACATCAATAGTTGTGTTGTTTTGTTTTATTTTATAACCGTAGCATAATATACTACTGAAAGCTATATTTTGTACTACTTAATTCTGTACCACTCATTCTGATTTATGGCATCATTTTGTTTCCAGCTCACTCCTTATCTTCAAAAGGCTTGATCCAAAACTCATCAAATTCAGAGGAATAGATCCCAGTGGGCTTTGGATTAGACTAGTAGGGTGAAATTGTGGACTTCATGAAGTTTGCATTACATGTGCAGATATGCAGTACTGAGATTACTTGATAGATTTCTAATTCAGCTTCTTCTATTTAGGAGCAAGTTCTTGAGAATCCTGGCCATGCACTTGAAATTTAAGAGACCATTTTAGTTGCATATATTCATCCATTTTCTTACTATGACATTTGAGAATACATTTATTTGCCAGTTTGATTTTATCATCATTATGGAGGGCTCATGTTTCTAATTTCTCCTACAGTCTCTTGAATTGTTAATGTTAACTCCTACTGAACCCAGCCTTGTTTCCTAACAGAGGGATGCCATTCTGAGCTGGTATTGATGCTGAGCTGTTAACAATACTTTCTTCAGGAATGACAGCTTTACAAGTCATAATAAAGGACAGCTCATCACAAAAGTGTGGAAAGGAGTTAAAGCAGAAGACTCCTGGTAAATGCTATTACAACATATTTATCTTGTTATTTCTTAGTTATAGATGCACGGAGTGATAGACATAGAATTATGAACTTGATTTAAGTTCTGCAGTGCAGCAGAAGCTGTTTTGTCATCTTCAGAGCTCTTGCTTTTCTTTTTCACCTGACATTGTTAAATTGCAACACCCTGGACATATCTTCCATTATATACCAGCTAGAACATTCCTGGGTTTGCCATTAACTTGTTCACTGCTAGTATTCTGCCTGGCTATGTATATAGACTGCTGCAGATGAGATCCATTTTATTAAATAAATACACAGGGAGTTTGTTAATATGAAACGACTGTAGCAGATACAAGTAGATAATCACGTGTGCTACGAGCCACCTCAAAATGCATTTGTGATATATGGCTGTGCTGCCTGATCCATGGCTATTGTGCAGCTGATTAGCTGTGGTGAGAAATTACTCATTCCCTTGTATTAACCACACTGTTTAACTACACTGTTTCCACCAATCAGTATGAAGTATGCCAACTTTGTTTAGCCTGTGCACTTGTGCAATGATGAACAAGTAATGCATAAAACAAACCCTCCTACCTAATCAAACATTCCTCAGAGATTTGAAAACAGAAACAAAGGGTAAATCCATTCATAGATTATAATGGTAAAACAAACTAAAGTTTGACATATGTATATGGAAAGTATGAGCACATGATATGAATATTTTTTAAACAACAACATGTTTGAATTATTAATAAATGCAAAAAATATGTTTTAACACAAAATGGAACAATTGGAAGGATATATTTCTTCAGAAGCACAAGGATTAGGAAAGATCTCAATTGAATGTAAACACTTTTTTTTTCCCCCTTTTGCTTTCCATTTTAGGTTTTTCAAGTGTCTGTTTCAAGTGGTTGTAGTTGGGAGAAGTTTTCCTCTTTCATCCCTTAGTGCAGTACAACCTTCTTTCTCCAACTATATAATAAATGAGGTTTGTTAACCCTCAGGGTGTGAAACCCATTTTTCTCTTCTTGTCCTAGGGTGTTAGGTGTTGAGGACAGCTGATGAGCAATCCTTTCAGAAGGACTGCAGAGCTATCTAGGAAAGGGCTTATATTTAATTTTGCCATATATCCTGGTTGCCAGGTTATTTGATTTTAAGATAATTAATGGATCTCTTCATGGGTATATTTTTTCTTAGTCATCAAGAAAGCTCAAAATATTTTATAAGAGTGATTTTACTGGAGAGTAGTAAATATTGATGGAAGGAGATACCAGAAAGCTCAGGAAGTTCTGGACTTTATTTTCCCTTATCATTAGATTTGAACAAGCACAGTGCTTGTAGATTTGAGGGGGCCTGTGATGAGAGACCACTGTAGGCATTTTCACTGGTGACTACACATCAGCTAGGGGCTTTCATTCTGCCCTTCCCTACAATTCTTATTGGATTTTGTGGCTGCTGGGTGAACAGATAAAGCACAAAATACTCATCAGTAGAAATGCCATGTATAAATAAAATCCTAAACTGAAGCCATCATAAGCAATTCAAAGTAAAGACAACGGAGTCTTTAACATTAAGCCCTTAAGGGAAACAGAGTGAGGGAACAACAGTGCCAACTTTAACTTTTAATTCCCAGTTGTGTATTGGCTTGTACCCCAACTTTAACATTAATCAGAAGCTTCTCTGCATTTCATCTCCTCATTTGCAAAAAAATCTTTGCTGAAAGGTTATATAAAACTCATTATTTACCTGAGTGACCAGAAAGGCTCTCAAAGTGCCATTCCAAGCTCTCGGGTGAATGCTTATTTATAGTTTTTTAATAGGCATTCATTACCTGATGGATTGGAAAGACTCTTTTTGAACCAGTTCCTGTCTATTGGTTAAATACAGATTGATAACTTTTTCTTAAAAAGCTTATTATTAACCAGATAAGCTCATCACCTTTGGATTTCTAAAGTGGTGATTAGTTTTAGCTTCCAAGGGTTTATTCAAGATTTTCACTGGTGTAACTTGAATTTTGCCCAGTGGGCCATATTCTGGAAATTAATTACAGTAGTGCAATGCTTGCAAAACCCTGACTGCAGCAGTAACATAAGCCTGTTTGCACAAAGAAATACCTCAAACCTATATTGCTGCTCAAATATTGGGTAGTCCAAGCACAGGGCACAGAGGAGGTAAAAGGGTGCAGCCCATTTTAAAATTCCTGGGAGCTTGGTTGGAAACACATTGTTAGGCATATTTTGATGTCTAAAAAGACATAACAAGTCCTATTCACACCTCTGTGCAATTTGCACAGCCTTTGAGCTTCACTGATTTTGCTTGGTGTATCATTCTGCTTTTGGGGATTTGCCTCTAGCTTAAATTACTGTGGAAACAGAAAAAAACAAAAAAAACCAACCCTGCACAGTTTTTACAAATGCAGCTTGGCAGTGTGGGCACAGGATCCCCATGCAGAATACCTCTCTGGGTGGCTCTCAGTGGCTGCCATCCTTTGTGAATTGAGATTTACCCCATCTCAGCTGTTCCTCCCTTGTTAGTGCCACGGGCGATGCTCCCTTGGCGCGGCTCCACCGGCGGGCAGCTCCAGCTCCTCACCCACCTCTGCAGCTGTTAGCACATCTGTGGGGCTCCAGAGAGACAGGTCCTGGCTAAAGAGGTGTCAAACAACACGGCCATACACTCTCATCACTCTTGTGATCCTTGAGGGCTCTTCCAGGGTCTAACTTGTACCTTAAAATGATGCTCTCCAACAGCGTCGGTCGATGCTTAAATCCAACATAAGGATGAAATGGAATGATAAGAAAAAAGAGCCCTTAATTTGCAGTGCTCCTGGAAAATGGCTAGGTTGTTTGAATTCTCTGGGATTTCCATATCATTCCTAACATATTTGAAAATTTCAAGCCTTGTTTGCTTGTGTTTTATATTTCTAATTTGCAGAGCATAAGGATACCTGTCTTTGCTTCGATGCTTTTCTCTGTCCACTTTTTCTTTCATTCTTAAAAATTTAAGGTGGAAATTTCCATCCTGTTCATTCTTTTTTTTTTACTCTGTGGGGTAAATATATGCTGTTAGAAGGACCACTGGACACTCTCTGGAGAGAGCTGTGCTTTCTCAGCTGTTTAGCCAGAGTAAGTTTTCAACAATGTCAGCCAATTCCTGTATTTTGGTGTAACTTCCCAGTTGTTTCAGAGATGGTTTTCCTTCAAATGCCTCTAATTATGCAAAGATGCTGTCTACAAAATAAAAAAAAGACTCAAGTTTCTTATGTAAAATTAAATAGTATCTGGAAAAAACCCTTTTGGGTTAAGTGAGAAAATTGAAAAGAAATACCTGAAGCCTTAAAGCCCCTTGAGCTTAACAGAAAGGAAATTATAAAGGTCATAGTGTTGGTGTTCTTTGACATCACCTTTTGCTGTTGCTAAACTTTGGTGGAAGTGCTTGTCTTAACAACTCATCTTATTAATTTCTAGAAAACCAGTGTCCCATTTGGTTAAGAAATTCTTAAAATTCTGTTCAAAGAATGTAATCAAACCCAATTATACTGTTTGCCTCCCTCTGCTGGCTGTGCAGACAGCGTTAGTTGTCTTCTTGTGTGACCCTCTCTCATTCCAAGCCAGCAGGTTGATTATAGCAGTCTTCACTTCAAGGTGGGTGAGCAGCTATATATGAACAGTATTATGGAAACAGGAAATTTTTAAACATACAAGTCTTTATTTTTGAGTTCTTAAATTATTAGAAACATGTTTTTATTAAAGAAGGTCCCTCTAACCTCTCCTGAACTCATATTCTGGACTGGTTTAGGTGAGGACAGGAGAGTCATGTGCAATTTCTTTGAAGAAAGGCCAGGTGCTGAGGTACAGCAACAATATTTTGGCAGGAAAATGGCAAATCAAATCCAACTGTCCAAGAGGGCTAAATATGAGCAGAGCTGAACAAATCTCTGTGTGTACACACATCATTCAGGTGCTTCGTATTACACAGAGAGCTCTCCATCAGTTTTCAGATGTTCTGTTCTGCACTGGTGTCACTCTGTACTGATGTATATTTTTCACATATATATCGTAGCCAGCTCTGTCCTTTGTCCCACTCCCAGAGCCTCTGCAATTCTCCAGGGATGTTGCCTAAATCACTTTCAAGAGTCCAGTCTCTTGTGAGGATGTGAGCTAGTCCTCTTTGTTTTATTAGCACTCTCAGGAAGCAGCCCTGGAAAAGAACCTGTGGCACAGTGTGGTGGAGCCTCCCTAACAACAAAACCAGGGATATCATTTTCTCCTCCAGGAGATTATTTTTCTTGTTCTTGGGCATCATCAGTTTAAGTAGAACTTTTTGTCCTGTGTCTGTACTTGGACACCCAGAGTGACCTTTTCAAGGGGCAGGTGCAGTGGTAGAGTTTGAGGACAAACAAAAAGAGAGGAGTGTCATTTTCATTAAAGATATTTAGGAGAAAAAAAATAAAAAATAAAAAATGAAGACACGAGTATTATTTGGAATTGGTAAAAACAACTCTTGGGAGCAAAGCAATAGCACTGAATTCCTATTCCAGCTTTTCTCTGGATGTCTGTACCACATCATTCTCTCCTGGATGGTGCTGAGACCCTCATGTGTCTGCCCACCCGCTGCCCCTGCCCCTCTGTGGGACCTCAGCAGCTCTGTGTGCCCACAGACACAGGGACGATGGAGGGGAGCCCCTGGGCTGCCACAGCTCCAGCTGAACATCTGCTGGTTGTGGTGAGGGTACACCAAACCACTGGGCATAAATCACATCTCTTCAGACATAAACAGCCTCGCCAGCTCATAAGAGCTCTGCCCTTATTATTGATTTAAAAAAGAGCGTGTTCTGTACCCCCAGGACGGTGTCCCTGGGGGTGGGTGTGAGTAGGAGGGGGGGCCACGCTGGCTGTGCCACCAGGGTGTCTCAGGCCAGCTGAGGGCGAGCTCTGCCCTGCCCTCGGGCTCCCAGCCCTCTCCCACCCTGGCAGGGTTTTCTGGCTGCCGTGACACCAGGCCCTGCTGCCAGGGACAGCCCTGCTGCTGGCACGCCATGGCCAGCTGTGGGTGAGGGGACACCCATCTTTGAGTCCACCTCACACAGCACAGCCTGCTCTGAGCCCCTGAGGGCAGACTTCACTCGAATCATGTGGGAAGACCTCACCAAACTGGCTTGTGATCTGCCAGAGGTCTCTTCAGATCCTCCCAAAACATCCCAGGCTTCCTTCAGCCTCAGCCACCAGCCCAATGGAGTCTAGGCACTTCTGTGCAGATGCTGAAGAGGCTGTACATGAGGCAGTACAGTTCAGGGACACCTCTGCTGTGTCCCCACAGAGCAGGAGGTGTTCCTCACTGGCAGCACCGAGCTCCCTGCCGGGGAAGTGATGCACCTCGCACACGGGCCAGCGTCGGATGGTGGAGGAGAAAGCTATCATGGTCTTAATTGCTTTAACACAGGGCTTAAAGTGTGAAAACACAGCTTAATAGGTAAGACACCAACATTTTCAGCACATCCTCAAAATGTCGCTTTTTCCTTCAAATAAATCTGCAAATTTTCTGATGGCACAACAGCTTAAACATGGTGATGTCTGACAAGGGAGGAGGCTCTGTGAGGGCAGCTGTGAGCCAGGATGGAGGCACAGGCAGCACAGGGATGCAACTGGCAGAGGAAAGGGAGAACTGGGATGGAATAGGATCTGTCAAAACAGCATGTTGGCATACTGGTGCTCATCGATGACTCAGGTTGCAATGCAAGATGTAACCAAAAGTAAGTATTCTATTACCAGCTGTTAAAACCAGGTGGGACAGTGTTCTTTGTCTCTTCCACCACCCATCCTCCCTCCAGGGGGATATTTTCTATTAATGGGCCATTGATTCTCACTGCAGGACTGATAAAAATACATCTTCCCATTGTGAGATGCTCCACCCAGGGGAGGAGCCAAGTGTTCCTACCTGGATATAATCAGAGAATCAGAACACCACAGGCAGCCTTTCTCCACTGGATCCCAGAGGAGAGAGACCAGACTGTTCTACAACACCACTGGACCTTCAGAGGAAAACTACACCCTTCTGCAGGATCACTGCTTCAACAGAACCACATCTGTCACTCCAGGAGAACTGCAGCCACCACTTAATTGGACTGCTACCAACACCCTGACCAACTGGCTCTGTCAGTGGTTTTTGTACTGCATTTTATTTTAATTTTCCTATTAAGTTGTAGTTGTTTGTTTTTGGTTTGTTTTTTTTTTTTTTTAAATTTATTTATACATACTAGTAAAGAACTGTTATTCCTACTCCCATAATAGGGAATAGCCTGAGGTACCTTTAATTTCAATATTATAATAATTTGGACAGAGGGGGTTTATATTCGCCATTTCAAGGGAGGCTCCTGCCTTCCTTAGCAGACACCTGTTATTCAAACCAAGACAATCAATAAGGGAAAGTGGCCAAGTGCTGGGATGAGCACAAAGTTATAATCAATAGATGTCTGGGGTTTGCTATGATCTTTGGGACCAGGATGGAAAGAAATGGGAAAAGTTCAAGGAAACTGTTGAAAAGTGGGATATTGGTTAGAATAGTTGACTACTTACCCAAAAAATTATTCTGGCGTCTTACCTCAGAGGTAAGATCTTACCTTCTCTTTTAAATAGCTCCTGAAGAGCTCTGACAGACTGAGAACAGGCTCGATGTGAATTTGCTACAAGAGCTAAGTCAGTGGTAATGCACTTTAAGTTGAAGTTCAGCTATTCTTTTGGATATTTTTCCCAGCACTTTCTCCTCTTGATCAACCATAATTCCTGGTGATTACAGCTGGAGAAGGAGACCTGCTATACCAATTCCACATAAATTTAAATGTTAAAGTTTAAATCCTGGAGCAACAGTTGTCTCCTGATCTTCTACATTATGCTTGTACTGAGACTTACTGCAGCTTTCACTCTAGCTGTCTTGGAGGGTATGGGAGCCCCTGTTGTGCTGAATGGAAGATGGGCACAAAAGTATGTCCTGCATGGGTTTATAAATGCTGTGCCTTTGTTCTGGAAGCAGAATTTGCTCGATTCCACTAGGTGGATCTATTGAGAACATTGTTCACTCTTTAATGTAAAAAGCACCTTTCACTTAAGGGAATTTTTTTTTCTTTATTACCATTTTACTCAGTTCCTTATGTTCTAAAAAACACCAGGGTGACCACTTTTGTCCACAGAAAGCTGTAAAGCCATGTATCAGTCTGTCAGTCCATAGTACCTTGAAGGACTTCTCTTCATTGCAGTTTTGCCTTTAGTTTGCAAAGGAAAAGAGTCAGTGCTGTGAGAGGGAGCTGCACCTCCACAGTGACCTGGCTTTAGATGCTGCTTCTATTGCATTTCACCTGATGTCCATTTTGTACTTTCATTTGCATCATTTCCTGGTGGCTGTGATCTGATGAATTTTTGTAATGACTTTATCACAAAAATTGGCCAACATAGGCTCCTGACCTTAGTATCTGCTTTTTTTTGTGGGTCTGCTTTTAGCTGACCCACACAAGTTGTCTGTGATGTCAGGCTCAATGATAGTTGATTACTATATTGAGGATGTGGATTTATCTCCTAAAATCACCCAATTTTTTACAGATTCTGATTATCTTGACCCTGTGATGATGATGAGTACAATCTTGGTTGGTTGAATCTATAAAGAGATATTTATTTTGGTCATGGCCCCTGGGAAATAGACAGCTTGTTCTCAAATGGATTCTGCTTCTATTCTCTTTTGAAAGCTGGGACCTCAGAGACCCTTTACCAAGTTTTCCTAAAATCTGTACCACTGGGAAAACCTCCACCCACCTTGTCAGTTTGCTGGGGTTTTGCCCAGGAAACCCCAGTGTTTGTAACAGGAATTTTGAAAGGCTTTTCCCTTTTTTTTCCCTATGAGACTGTTTTATTTATGTCATCTTGAACCATGCTTCAGCAACTTTCTTGCTGGCTGACTTGTGTTTTCACTGGCTCAGATTGCCATGTAGATCTCACCACCTGTTCCAGAGTTTGCTGAAACATTTAATGCAAGTTTCCTGAAATCCCTTATTTAAAGCTGCTGCTATTGGATGATTTCCTTTATGTGCCTTTCTCTATCAATATTAAAGAACTGATGTTCTGCTCTTGGAGAAGGGACCCCCTCCTACAGGCATAAAGCTTTGAATGGGCTTCTTCAGCCTTTGTTAAAAGAACAGCCAGTTGCTTATCACCTCTCTTTAAGAAGAAAATGCTGATCACACTTTTTAAGAACAAAGGCAGGATTATTCCATGGTCCTTCCTTATAAAGCAAACAACTTATAAATATTTAAATATATAAAGATAATGTTTCTCCCCCACCCGTTGTGTAAATTGCTGTATGACCAGTTTGTCTTTTGCTACTTTCCTGCGTAAAACCTCATAAAATACTCCTCCAACCTGGACTTTTGTTGGACTCATCAAACTTAAGGAGACTTGGGATATTCTCCCCTGTGATTTACTTCTGTCTGAAATGAGATCTTCCAGAAGGCTGTCTTTCCACAAATGTAAAAACCATGATGTTGCCTGGCTGAGGAACTAAGCTTTCAGTTCTCCTTTTTAAAGTTTGACAAGTTTGTAGCTGATTGCTTTCCCCCCCTGAGAAGGTGCCCACTGTGCTCTGAGGCCAGGCAAGAGCTTTGCAGAGTAAGGCACACAATGTACATCTCCTGTGATCTTTCTGTGCTCTGTATACAGAGTTCTTATCTTGTTTTGAAAAGTACTCCTGCCCATTCATGGAGGAGGCACAGAAAGGAGTACAACCAACCAAAGAAGTTGGAGAAGTAGCTAAGGACAGTTGAGAGCACACAAAGGCTTTGAAGAGAAAAGATCTTTCCCTGGATGCAATAAAAGGAGAAAGGAATAGCACTGAAAAATGGGGAGAAATAGGAAGCAATATGGGGGGGAACTACAGAAGTGCTGATGGTGCCTGGAGCACTGTGAATTCTGAGAGGTGTTGGAGCAAACTCTCCCTGAGCTCAGATCTGAGAATTTCTGAACCCCAGCGAACCAGCAGTCATTGCTTAGGTGCTGGAGCTTGTCGTTGTGTCAATAAAATGAGAAGGTCTCTTGTCTCAGGATGCAGTGAGCTCATGGATCTACATTATCTATTTGTGGTCCACTTTGGGCCATCCCAGCCCAAATAATCACATCTATGAGGTGCTGGGCAGTTCAGTTTTGATCAGCCTTGTTAACAGAATCCTCCCTTGACAGCACCTCTGCCTGCAAGTAGTAGTCCTGCTCTTCCAGATTTTGAGAAGAATTTGACATTTTCTTCCTGAGGATCATCTGGACCATTCAACTGAAAAAAATACCAAAAAAAAACCAAAAAAGAAAAAAACCCAACAAAACAAACAAACAAACAAAAAAAGTAAATTTGATTGGTGATTCACTAGTGCTGGACCACCGCACTGCCCTCATCTTATTGAAGGTTTAGTACCTAATCTCAGTTTCCTGGGCGATGGTTCTTAATCTTTGTCCACTTGAAAGTTTCTGGAGGGAAATTATTTTTTCCTCCAGAACAGAAAAAGAAGGAGAAATATTTGAATTTCTGTGAAGATCAGAGTCAAAGCCCTCATGTTCATGCTTATTTTCACTCAAATTGTTGTTTCTAAATGAGCATCATGCATTTACTCCAGAGGAACAGGAAATCCCAGTTAGATGTCTCAAGCTCCTCTGCTGTCAGTTGCTGTTTCACCTATCTCTAGTCAATATTCTTATCTTTGTCTCAGGAAAAAGAACCATGGGGCTTTCCTGAGTTCTCATTCTTCTGTAACTCTTTGTGAAGTACTCTGAAATCTCCTGTCTGTTGCTGATTCCAGGTACTTGATTTGGCCCCTGCCCCTGAAATGCCATCCCCTCCTATGTGGTTTGTTTTATGTAGCCCTAGGTCACAGAAATCCTAAGGTGAAATCTGATATTTTTTAAAAAAGGTATGGCTCATTCTTTTATGAGACTGCTAATAATGTTCAGCCTTGACAGGGTTAAAAGGCAACATCCATTTCCCCATTATCTTGTTTAAAAAGTGCCTTTTTTAAAGTCCATATGGCGACTTCCTTTCGACCTGCTTTCCCATCCTCGTCTCTTTGTCAGGGCTGTCACTTATAAAGAATCACTTGACTTACAATAACAAGTTCAAAAGAAGACAGAATATAATCAGTTGATCCACGAAGAATTGAAATAAAGAACACCCCCACTGCTCCAGTTATCATTCCCATAGAGATAGTGATATTATTGATGTGATTGCTATGCTAATTTCTATAGAAAAAACTTGTATTTTGGAATTTGTTCAAAGAGAATTTCAGACACATCAAATTGGAAAATGCAGAGTGAATTCCTAAACTTTTTCGTATAGGCATGGGAATCTTTTTTTTTTTTTTTTTTTTTTTTAACAATGTTGACTAGCTGTGAACAACTATTTATAAACTTCAAATACCAATTGGAAAAAAATGTCGCTAATTTTTCAGTTATTATAGAAAGTTAATTCACTGTAGTTCTAGGAAAAAAAAAAAAAAAAAGTGCTATTGTATCTTTAAGGTTATTAATATCGCCCCCATAACCTGCAGGAGTGGGATTGGACCACAGACTCCAGAAACAGAGGCTGGGGATTATAAAAGATGGGCACATTTAAGTCCAGTGTTTAGGAAGAGCTAATTAATCTATACCCCTTCCTCTGCAATTCCATAGTCCCTCTGGGAATTGCCACAAACATAAACTTTTTTTTTTTTTTCTCATGGACTCCTATTTTAACTAGAAGGTTTCAGCTTGTGATGTTATGCTTTTTATGTAGTAAACTGATTTAAAATGTATGCCAGTCATCTTCAGGGAACTCATTTCAGTCAAGATGAAACTAGTCTTACCTGAATCAATGTTTTAAGTGTCCCTGTGGCTCGGCATTTTGAATAATCAATCTGTCTCCATCGCTTCTTAATCATGCGCATCACAGTCTTTTTTATTTGTCAACCCTTTCGGATCCTGGCTTTTTGTTATTAACATGCCCCTAATGTCACATGCAAGCCTTTTCTTTAAAACAAGCTGCTCATTGGTGTATTTTGATACTTTTTATTATTACTAAATCTTTTTTCCCATAATTACACCACAATCATTATATAATCCCATAACAAAGAGTCTATTGAGGCACCATGCTTTTGTCAACTATGGGACACAGAATCCATAATTGCATTATTCAGCTTCCCCCCCCCCCCCCTTCTGCTTTGTAGAAACACAACCTATTTCACCAGTCACATTTGCACCTTGTTTGCTTGGTTATATATTATTTACTAAATCGTTGCCCTGCGGATAAACCGTGTAAAGTTGCTTTAAAAAAGTTATTTGTTTGATAATTAAGTCCTGAAAACCCATCGTTTAATGATTATTCCGAACCCATAAGGCAGAGAACCTCCATGACGTTTTTCTCTAAGTTTAATTACCGTATGCTAATTTCCTTGCCTACTACGTGATTAATTAAAATCATATTTTCATAATCATTTGGCACTAGTATTGTTTTAGAATTATCATGATCCCCTAAATAGTGTATGTAAATAAAGTCGGCTCTAATGGAAAGAATCAAAATGCAACGCTGAGGACCTTTATGTGTTTGTATGCATGCGATTGGCAACATAACTGGCTTATTTACATTAAATACGCCACAAGGTTACAGTGCAGATCAACGTCACTTTATCGCTGATTACTTCTCTTAAACGCCGGAGCGGTGACTGATGCTCCGGTCCCCCTGTCCGCCAAGGTTTCCCCGGGAGTTTTTTTTTTGCTTTTTTTTTTTTTTTTTTTTTTTTTTTTTTCGGAGAAACAGACTTTGCATAGTTTCGGGAGCAGGTAAGAAGGGCGCTTTGTGGAGCCCGGCGCTGCCCCCGGGGGCTCGGCGGGGTTTGCGGGGCGCGGGCAGGGCCGGCGGGGCGCGGGGGCTGCGCGGGCGCGGGGGCTGCGCGGGCGCGGGGGCTGCGCGGGCGCGGGGGCTGCGCTGGCCGGGGGGCTGCGGAGCGGAGCGGGCTCCTCGGGGTGTTTACACGCGCTCAAGGTCACGACCAAGCTGCGCCGTGTTAAATGGTTTCTTAGTTGCTAGACAGGGAGAAAAAATGGACGATCACAGACCATTCTTTGTAGATTATTATATCAAGGGTTCAGCTTTTGGCTCATCAAAGCTAAATGCCGCAAGACCTATCTAGTTGCTGTGAATTATGCCAAGACGACAATGGAGTGCTTTTTTAATGGTACAATGCATTTCACCTACCAGATAGGGGGAGTCCACGCTGAGAGATGGGGATGTCTTGTGATGTTGGGTGATCAGTATCAATGAAGGGGGTTATTCTGAAAAGAGACAGATTAAAATAAAGCGCTCTTTGCTCGGGATGTGCTGGAAGCAGTTGGGAGGGCTACCCGGAGCGGGCGGCCGCGGCAGCCCCGCGCCGCACTTTTCCCCCTCCGCACAAGAAAATGATCAAGTCAATCATGTGGACATGCTTCATTATTCATTGAACACAATCTTTTACAACGCTCCGTTTACGTGCGGGAGTTTCTTCTACGCTTTGCTTTAAATTTTAAGGTAAGAAAGACAAAGGTAAAAAGGGGGTTTTTGAGGATCCGGGAGGCTCCCGTAAGCCATCAAAGAGGCTCCAAAGTCAGTCCGGAGTATGTTTTTGTGTTTTATTTCTTTTTAATCATCGCAATGGGGCCTGCGTTTTCCACCGTGATTAAAAAAATACAGTATAATTAAATATCCATAGCAGTGACGTTTGCAAGCAGGGCTGTCAGGGGAAAAGCAGAAAATAATGAAAGGAGCGGAGAAGCCATTGAATGGCGCTATAGAACTTAGCCTGAAGAAAACCCTACGTTTTTCCTCTTTCTCTCTCGTTTCTTTTAAAACCGTTACTTTACAAAAAAGGAGCGGGCGGGCGAGGCGAGGGGAGGCGATGCCGGCGGCGGCCGCAGCGCTGCCCGGGGGCCGCCCGCCGCCGGCCCCAGCCCGCACCGACCCTGCCCTTAACTTGCCCAGAAACTTTTTGTTTTAAAGGGTTGCTGCGGAGCAAACTTTGCTGAAGTGACTTTAAACGCGGGCCCCCCTTTTCTTCCCTCCCTCCCCGGTTAGGATCCCGGCTAATCGTGCTGTAATTTGTAAACTCCCCCCCCCACCCCTCTCTTTTTTTTTTTTTTCTTTTTTTTTTTTTTTTTAATCAAAGTTAGCTGATGCATACCATGTGTCAAACTTGTGAGATTCAAGTGCCTAAGAGACCTGCCATTTTGTGCTCTAATCGACCTCTTATGAATAGGAGCCGTGCATAATGCTGCGAGGAGCGTTGTGACATTCAAGTAGGCACTAAATGTCAGGCCAGGTCTCAGCCCTTTCGGGGGGAGCGGAGCGCGCCCGGCGGCGCCGCGGGGAGCGGGGAGGCACCTGCCAGCCCGCCGCCGGGGCTTTTGTCAGCGCCCGGAGAAAGTAACAGGTTAAGGAGGAAACTTAAATGGCAATCCCCGGCGGGGAGGGGGGAGCATCACCTTCCCGGCGGCGCGCCGGGCGCGGAAGGGCCGCGGGGGCGCCGCTGCCTGCGCGGGGCAGCGGCCTCGCTCCCGGAGCGGGGGGCAGCGGGCCGGCGGCGGGATTAGCGGCAGGGGGGGAGGAAGGAGAGATTCTTTGAGGCTGTGTAGGAAAGAATCCAGATTTTAATGCGCCCATCTGTTGCAGTTTTGCAAATAATTAATATATATGTGTGTATATGTGTGTGTGTGTGTGAGAGAGAGAGAGAGGAGCTGGGGGAGCGCTGCCGCCTGTGAACTTCAACGCAAAATAAAAGGTCGCGAAGATTTACGCTGTTTATCGGAGGGTCCGCGGCTCCCGCGGGGCGGCTCGCACGGGCTCCATCCGAAAAGTTAGTTACCGGCGTGCCCCGGCGCGGCGGCGGGGCGGGGGGCACGGTCCGGCCGCGGGTGCGGCGGGGAGGGCTCCGGCCGCCGCCTGCCTGCGCGGCGGGCATTGTTTCGGGGTGCGTGCGGCGGATGTGGCCGCGGCTGATACAGTGTCGAGGCGGGGACGTGATTTGTCAGATGCCTCGGTTGGCGCTCGGGCCGCCGCCGGGCCGGGCAGCGGCGGTGCGGTGCGGGCGCGGGGCGCGGTGCGGGCGCGGTGCGGGGCAGGGGCGGGCGCGGTGCGGGCGCGGTGCGGGGCAGGGGCGGGCGCGGTGCGGGCGCGGTGCGGGGCAGGGGCGGGCGCGGCTGCCCGGCCGCCCGCGGCGGGAGCGCTCTGCGGGGCTGTGCATTCCCTCGCCGCCCCCCGCCCCCCCGTGCAGTTTAAAATAAATCCAACAGGGGCCGTGTTTGCTGAGCTGATGTGCCCGGCTGATACAGATAGCGGCGGCGAGCCGCCCGCTTCTGTGGAAAAAGACTATTTTAAGTGTCATAATTAAGTTTAGAAGCCTTGTTTGGGCTCATTCACTGCTCGAAATAAAAAGGACTGGCTGCTTTTAGACCCTTTCTGAAGGGGTTGGCTAAGCGCCTCTGCACGTTCGCTTGGAGAAGAATGTTTTCTTTCCTAGTTTAATATTAGAAACTATATTTTTACTTGTTTAAACCGGATTTGATTATTCTTGTGGAGATTTCTTCTCTCTCTCTTCCCCCCCCCCCCCCTTCTATCTCTCAAATCTTTGTTCATTGTTCATTGACTGTGGAAGGCTGCTTAAATGTACGGAGAGAGGGGGGAGGCCCCCTCGGTGGTTTGATGTTGAAATAGTAAACCTGAATGAGGAGGGTGGCTGGAAAAGTGGACATTGCAGCTTTAATTAACTTCAAGATGCTTCAGCGAGGACCAGAGCGTAGTAGTGACGTTGCCTCATAAATCTGTCCAGTACAGTGCGTTGCATTGAACTATTACAGTATCACCATCATATTGAATATTCACTACCTATCCGGGAGCAGATTTGCATAATTGGATCTTTTTTAAATGAAACTTGTTTGCAAAAACCCAAACAAAACCAAAAAACAAAAGCCCAAGTGAAAACCGCGGCGATCTGCATGATTATAAAGGGTTCAAACATATCCGAAAAGTAAGTGACCTGCATAAGTACATCAATAGGTTAAGTGCAAATAAGATGAGAAGTGCTTCTGAAAGCTGTACATTCCCTATGTGGTCTCTTGGGTTATTTCTCAATAGCGGGATTTTTTTGTAGCCTCAGGGATTTTAGGTTTTCTGTCTGCTTTCATAACTTTTTCCCTCACAGTTGTTATACAAGGTGAGGCTTTTGTACCATGCCTGTGTACCTGTAGTGATATTTTAAAAGAAAATAGATTAACAATTTGTAATTTGTGCTGTTTGACTTGTATAATTACGGCTACTGTGGAAGGGAAAAGTGTTTTGCTGTTATATTTCTGGTCATTGGATAGATCATCACTAAATATGTCAGAATATTCAAATATTGTTTGCGTATGTGTTTGTGTATGCTTAAAAATCAACTAAGTTATCTAAGCTGTTCCTTCTTAAATCAGAGAGTCAACTAGCTTTTTTAACGTATGTGTACCCCCCCATTTGACTGAGGATGAAGATGACTGAAGTAATTAAAAATATCAGCAATTTTTAGAGTGAATTTGTTGCTTCTATGCAAACCCCATCCCCTCCTAAGCGAGTGGCTGGCTTGCAATATTGCAGTTTTGGATCGGGCAGGTTTAGAAGTATTTTGTAACAGCAGATGCTGGTGTTTCGGATGCTGCGAGGGAAAGTTGTGGAGGGAGGGCAGCTGGGAGCTGGAAGTTGCCCGGTGGGGAAGGGGAGCAGCCATCGGTGGGGCGAGCCGGGCAGAAGTGCAAAGTCTGCGTGCAGCCCAAGCCTTGCCCCGGCTCTCCCCCCTCCCGAAGGCTGCTTTAGTTATGATGTCATTCTGATAGTGGAGAGCAAATGTCTCCTGATTCTACCATTAAACGCCTGGCTGATTTGCCTGATAATGATAGCATTGACGTCCTGCTCCTTGACAAATGCAAGCCCTATGAGCCCTATGAATTAACTTTTTTCCCATAGCTGGGAGCCAGCTAGCTTTACGACTCATGAATGTAGCAGCACTTCTTTGACAGATTACTTTGAACCTCCTCAATTCTGCAACAAACCCCCTACTCTAAACACCACTTCTATTAGGCTGCTAGCAAACCCCTGGACAGTTTGGGCCTGATTTGCAGGGCTGCTGAGCATCCATCACTTCCACTGACTTCAGATGGAGTTGTGGGTGCTCAGCAGCTTTGAAAATCAGGCCCTGTGTTCAGTCAACAGATGATGCATTTTTTTGGATTGTTTGGTTTTTATTTTTATTTTTTTTGTTATTGTTTTTTAAGTCAGACAGTTAAAGAGGGCTCTATGATTTCTAGTCATTATAAAAATATTTGTAAATAGCTTGAGTTGTTTGTCCTAGTCTCGTCTGTTTTACCCTTTCTGTTCTCCTTTTTTTAGAAAAAAATATTTTAAATTAATCTTCTAGTGGATGTGCTGTTAATCTTCATAAGAAAAGGATCATAAATGAGTTGTTTAAAGTTTTCAGAATGTTGTGGAAGAAAAATGTTTCCAGTTTGGTACCAAGTGCTGAGAGATTCGATTGCTGTTTCAGAACGTGCACTAGAAGAGTCTCGGTACAGTTGCTAAACCCTGCGACTGGGTGCACATTCTCATGTCTGCTCTGTCTTCAGATTTTGCTCCTGACTCTGAATTTCTATTCCTGCAGGTAAATGAGATTTAATATGATGGGGTTTTTAAAGTGCCAGTGACTTAAACTTTGTTTTCATGTGCTGTTACGATGATGACAATTAACAATTGCAGATGTAAGAAAGGTCAGCTTCTCTGTTACTTTTGCAGGGAATGAATGTGAAGTATTTTCATGCTAAAGCTGTGTTTTGCAAATGATTTCCTGAAGACACAAGTTGCTATGATGGAAACACTGTATTAAAACTCTTTTGATAAATTGACTATGTCTTTATTAATGGAAAAGAAGAAAAAAGAATTGTTCTACGGGCTTTTTGACTTCTGAACATATTTAAGCTCTAATACTCAGCAAGTTGTCTGGCACTGTCTTCACTGTAGACTTTTATATAATGAAGAGGCTGATTGTCATATTTTTGTCCATGCCAGAGGCCAATAACCCAACCCATTCATTATCGGAAGAGAGTAGCCTGTAAGTTGCAACATCAGTACCACTGTTTTGCTTGCAGCAATGAAGACAGTGCTGAGATCAGAAATTGTGATCTTCAGTACAGAAAGCTGACACATTAGGTTGTTTACCCACCATGCAGCCTTAGGTGACCAAAGAGATTTGCATTAGAACTGATGTAGAAAATCCACTAGTCCATTAAAATGGGCTGTACTTATTCCCTGGGAAGCACAAGTTTCATCAAGTGTAGGGAAATCAGTAAGAAGTAATTTTTCCAAATGTTGATTTTTGCTTAAAGTTGACTTTGAATTGCACAGGTGTTTTTAGAGTGCCTTGACTAAAAAAAAAAAAAAAAGATTTATATGAATTTTATGAAAATGAGAACTAAAGCCATAGATAGATTTATTTTTCTAGTTTGAGTATGGACAATTAAAGACTTTTAATCTTCTGATTTAGTGTACTTTAATAAGACTGTAAGCAAATCTAAATTTTAATCTCTGAATTTCTCTCAGATACTTGAAGAGATGTATATCAGCTCTTCAAAATGCTAAAAACAGCGTGATCTTGGAAAACTATTTGACTATCCTCTCTTTCATACCTTGCATTTTTCTGAGTTGCAAGCAATTTGGATTCAGGGAAAGACAACACAGATGAAAAAATAGAATGCATACTCTTTTTTTTTTTTTTTTATAGAAACATGAATAAACTTATTTCTGGCAACTGTAGATGGAAATCCAAATTTCTCTAGTGAAGAAACTCCAGGCACAGATATTCGTGGAAAGAGGAAAAAAAAAAGGATGAGCTACTGAAAGAAAATATGTAAAAGTAAAATAATTCTGATGCTTAAGTGGCTGATCTCAGGGTTATTGTACAGCTGTGTGGTTCTAAGTTGCAGTTGTGTGGCTGAATACGGAGTGTGAACTTTCTCGGACCAAGGCACTGATCAGAATCTGCCCTTGGCTAGAAACAAGAGAAAATTGTAATGATCCGATTGATGTTTAATGTGAAATAATCGTGGAGCCTCTGTCTAAATCTGAGTGGATCACAATATCTGCTATGACATTTTCACTCATATTGGCAGGTTAAGCAACGAAGCCATGCACTGAGGGAGAGATTTGAAGCATCTTTTCAGGGACAGCAGAGATCCAGATCAGGAAAGAGGCAGGGGAATAGGGCAGCGAGGGAGGATTTGGGTTGCCTCTGCCCAGCTGCACCAAAGCTGTCAGTAAATATGCTCCCAGAAGTAGGATTCTCCCAGTATTCTGAATTTGGCACCTTTCCCTTAAATTTAAATTTGCTCTAATTTTCAGGTGCATCTTACTAGATAACCAGATGTATCAAAAAGGCAAAAGAATTATGGAGGAGTAATTATAATTAGCCTAGTTGTCTGTGTTTTTTAAAAATTGTAAGACGGGTCCTTGAAAGTATTTTGAAGTCAATGTTTTTTACAGGTCTTAATCTAAATACTCCATGAGAGATTGTTTTCTAAAGAGATGGGTTCATTGGGTCAAGATGAACTATATTAAAGACAAACAATTTTGTTATAATCTGACTGTCTTTTAAACACAGAGGAGGAAAACAGAACTAAAATAGCCACAGGAACCTCAATATCTGATCTTTCCTTCACTGTGCATTGCAGTATTTGAGACTCACATAACCAAAAGCAGAATTAGGTAATTCCTTACAAGAATTTGCCATGTTATGAAAAAAGCAGCGCTGCTGATCCTGGTAGGACATTAACAGACAGATCTGCAGGTAGCAGTGCCTGAAAATAACGATTGTGCCTTCATTCCCATGGCATGGGGCAAGCAAGAGAGCTTCTTCGAAGCAGCAGCTCGTTTTTCTTGCAGCAGTGTTGAGCAGTCCAGCTGCAGGAATCCTGGGCTCCCAGAGGGAGTGAGTGCTTGCCAGGAGGGTGGAGGCTGGTGAAGATTAGGCAGGGGTTATCCCAAGCGGGTACCACAGTGCCAGGGAAAGGCTGCTTGGGAACATTTGGCCCTGTCTCAGTTTTGTGAAGGGGAGAAGCCTGAAAGGGAAAGAAAAAGGAGAGTGTGAGCTGACTTTCACTCCCATGAGGGGTGCAGGGGAGGTCGGTGGCAGGGGCCACTACAGGACCACCTGTGGCTGCTACTCTGCCTTGGGACAGCCTGGGAAGTCCTGGGGAGGGTTCCCTGTTATCAGCCTTAGGAGGGTCAGGGTGGTGTGGTGCAAAGGGGTAACAGGGCTGTCCTGATTCTTCCTGATAGGACAAGCTTGTTTCAGCCTTATGTGAATTTTATTATAGTTTGTTTACATTGCCTTTTTTATTTTTTATTTTTTTTTTTCAATAAGTGCTGTTAGAAACTTTTCCTCCTTTTTTATGCCTTTGGGATATTGTGCCACAGTCACTGTGGTTCTTTGTGAGGAGGATGGGAGCCCTGTTGAGCTCATCAATGCTACAAAGGAGTTGCTATCAAGTACCACAGTCTACTCAGTCACAACAGGGCTATGTGTTGTGCCTCCTTCATAGTCCTGGCCCCTGCTGATCTGGGAATTAGCCCTGGTAACCCATGTTGCAGCACTGTGTTAGGTTGCCATCCTGGCATTAAATGTATTTTTCTAAACGATGGCATGCAGTATTAATGTTGTTTTATTTCACTCTCAGAAGTCTGCCTCCACAGATTTTGCAGACGTCGTTACCATCAATCTCATCGTTGGAATACCAATGGTAGATGCAGATAGATGTAAATAGGTCTCTTTAACCTAAAATTTAGAGAAACATGGGTAAATAGGAAATTCAGACAGAATAACTTCATGCAAAGGACACGTGGAATAAATTGTCAGCAAGGAAAGGATAAATGAGTTCAAGGCAAACCTAGGCTTGTTTCTTGAGAAAGAGCATGTGAGAGCTTGGGTGAAGAAAGCAGGGAGGTGTAAAGCCAGGTTTCTATTAACAAATGCTGACATGGTAGGCTGGATGTTCCTCTTCTAACATTTCTTTTGATAGCTCTGTATGGATGAGCTACATTTAATTTTCATGGGTGTTCCCTAAAACTTGTTCCCTACATCTTGTTTCTTCAGGGGTGCATAGAAATCTTAAAACATGGGATAGTGCAACATTTTAGTTTTGATCAGTTTTACTCAAAGGAATGATGTGACAGTGAAGTGTTGATCAAGTGAATTAGGGAGAAACATTTTCTTCTCTGGCATTAGTTTGTAATTGACCAGAGAAGTAGAAACTGCCTTCTACTCCAGTGGCCAAGGAGTTTTGATAGGTGTGTGCCATAGTGTTCAATCATATCAAAATACTTTATGGTATATTTTGAAAAAAAAATCCACTCACATATACATGCTTTCTTTTTTTTTAATTTTTTTATTAAATACCTTTATTTCTCCAAGGTTTGCATGGACATTGTTACGGGTTCCAGTCTATACCGAGGCTTCTGAGGTTGTTAAATGCTCAGAGTTGAGTCAATACTGGAAAGCAGCACTAGTTTGGAAATTGCTGCTTCAAGTAACTTTTACCTTCATTTTGTTGGAATTTTTCCTGTATTTTGAGGAAAATTATGACTCTCTCTTCTCACAGGAAAGTGTGTAAAGATTGAAAAATTTTTATTGATTTTGATGTGATTTCTAGGATCCAATTCTGCTTCTGTTATTTCTAAGTCTGGGTATGACTTAGTGGATAGAACTTCCATTCCTCACCTGGTTAAACTCGTGTGATTCTTAATTTCACTGTAAGTAGAATGTGCAACTCCACTGTTTCCTGATCAAACTTTTTTCCTTTCATCATTTCATGTACAAAAAGGAATCCAACTTTCTGAGTTAAAAAAAAAAATTGCAAAGATAATAGGCAACCCAAAACTGAATCATGCAATAAAGGGACTATTTATTACCTTTTTAAGGTAACTGCTCTTCATTGATTCATTGAGGTTTTGCCATAGGAGTATCATTCCTCCCAGGGCTAATAAAATAACTAGTAGAAGTTAACCCAGTATCATTATTAGTACCATAATACAGGCTAAAAACCCTCCACTGCTCTAACTACTCCCTCCTTTGAATTTTACCATAAAATGCCTCTTAAAATAGCTCAGCTATTTTGAAATATTCTTTACTGTTTTAAAGATCAAACATTCGAGCATCTTTCCTTTTTTTTTTGCTTGAACACACAAAGCTATATGCCTGTGCCTGCATAAATGGACATGCTATGAGATAAATGAGCAATAGGAAACCCACAACAACTTCTGGATTAGAATTTCCATCTTTTGTTTGTTTGGTAGTATCTCTGGCATGCTAAGGGCTTTCCAAATATAGGAGTATAGTTTCTGGCCAGAACTAGCTGCCATTTTCTTATTGCAGTTGAAAAATACCAGTTCATTAGTTTGCATCAACATGCTGCATCTTTGAAGGATTTCTCAGGTCCACAATTGAATTTCTGCTCAAAATGAAAGAGTTGCATCTCTGCACTTCATTATGAACTGGTGATTATGGAATGCACCTGGGTCACTGGAGAGCTGGATTCAGATCGTTCCTCTCTATCTGATTTGAATCAGCTTTTTCAAATCAAGTTTCTCACATCCCAGGTGAGTGCTTTAAAAACACACTTTGGCTCTTCTTTTTAAGTTCCTGCTTCAGGCTATTCCAATTTAAATAATCATTTAATTATTCAGTGGGTCAGGAGAGAACCAACTCTTGGCTTGGGCACTCCAGTGTGATGTGAGAGACTGAATCCAACTGGTTTCTGTTGCAGAGCCTCGCAGCCTGCACTCCTGAGTGTGACATGGGGTGAACAGTCTCATATTCTTACTGTTGTCTTGCTGGCTTTTCCTTTTGAAAAACTGCAAATAGTATCAGGTTAGTCCCAGAGGAGAACAAAAGGAAATTCTAAAATCTTCAAAGTGTTTATGATACTGAAAAATTCTTTCTTGCATGGCTCACAATTCAGCTATTATAAATGTCAGTTGGTGATGGAGTGCATCTTTATAATCCAAAAAATTTTCATCTCAAAATGGAGTTTTGCTGCCATTATTTTTGTTTGGTGGATTATACATTTGAACACAATATTCTTACATGGCCCTGAACACTGAGTGAGTAGCTCTAGGAGGTGTAATGGGTGAAACATTAACCCTTTCTCCTGGTACTGCCTTGCACCTTGTGCAGCAGAGAGCTTTCTGTGGATGGCTCTCTGGGGGCACTGGGAGGAGGAGAGAAGTGCTGTGTAAATGCCAACAAATGCCTGAGAGATGCAAGGGACACTGCACTTGTTCCTTCTTGCAGGAAGAACCTCCTCTGAGGTGTAGAAGATCCATGAAACTGGCAGATTTCTCTGTCAGGATCTCTTAAAAAGCAGAGAAGAAACGTCTTAATCTGTAAAGAGGGAATCCACAAAGGGAGGAAATCCTTCTTTTCTTAGAGATAGAAATACTCATTTTGATAGCTTCTGCTTCCTCTGTCTTTCATTCTTAACTTGTCTGGCAGCACAACTCTGGCAGAATCCATGCTGTATTGGTTGGTTCCCCTCCTGGCTGCTCTGCAACAGTGATGGATGGGAGCCAAGGGAATAAATATAGCTCTGAGTTCCAGTAGTAACCCCCTGCCACACTTCTGCACAGAAACTGGGAGGTCAGGGGGGGAGAGGGAATGGGCAGGCTCAGGTCTGACCTCAGCAGAGAGGGTGTTTCTGTTCTCCCTGAGCAAGGGGAAAGGTGCTGCAGAAACCCACTCCTGCCTTTGTTTCCATGCAGAACTGAAGGGATCTGTAGATCTATTTTAAAAGCATTACCATTGGCTGTGCAGTTTCCATGTGAGTTTATTAAATGTGGACATTTTTTATATGTAAAAATAACTTCACCATTTTGTTATTTCCTTTTACGTATTTCACTCTGGTTGGAAAAATGAAATCAATCTAGTCAGCTTTTCATCAGTTTCTCTTTGGCTGTCATGCAGTTGCACAATGCTGCAGTGCTTGGCTAGCAAAAATGTTTACAACGAAAAATTGTTTTCAATGGGATTAAAAAAAGAACCATGGAAACATTTTTATTGGTCTTCAATTTTTGGTGCAACTTGGATTTTTACAAGACCTAAACCACATCAATGGTGTGGCTCTAATTTGATCTTAAGGTTATACTTTATTTTTATGTATACTTGCAAGGTATAGACAAGATACTGCTACTACCCTCTGTCACAAAGAATTCTTGCCTGACTATTTCTTAGCAGCTGGTTTAAAGTCCGTGGAAATCATGAGCACCTTGCTTTTGACTCTCAAGGGTTTGGGGTTAGACCTTCCACCTGTGTGTAAATACCTGTTGTAAGTTGGTTTAGGCAGTCTTCATCGTTTAGAACTACTTTGAGTTGTTCTCTGATCTATTAATGCTGCGAGACTGAGGTGAATCTGGGGATATGCCTGCAACCCTTAAATACCTTTATTGCTGCTGGCACCTATAGAAATCTCACATATGGAGGATATATAAAGTCAGATCCTTGGAAGGTTAACCATAATAAAATCCTAGTAGTAAAATATTGGCTGACAATTACCCTTTGCATCGAAACTCTTAAATCCTTTTTAAAAAGGTGCTTGTCACGAGTGTTGAGTTAGTTTGGATTTTAATTCATTTTACTCTACAGTTTAAGTAGCAAAAGGCTCTTCTAGGGCTGGCCTGAATTTGTGGCTATTGATGACTGCTTTATGAGTGGACAGGAGCAGTCTGGGGAGGCACTGCATCTCTCCAGGGGCTGCTGGAAACAGAGGAATTACACAGGCACCCTGAGCTGTTTCTTACACTGCCTTTCTACCTTCATCCAGTGTCCCTCAGCAGCCACATGAACCCACCACATGAATGAGGAATGGGGCCCCTCGGGTACCCTTTGAAAAGGGAAAGACGTTCTCTCAGAGAAACATGAATTTCATAGGGCCCAAGCTTGCAGATAAAGTCTTTCAGTGTTCTTATGATCCACATTCACTGAGTTCACTAATTGAAGACCTTAATGAATGTTGTAATGACCAGGTCTGTTGTTGTCCCTGATTCAGTATCTTGTTTTCAGGTGTGAGCTGGGTGAGTTAAATTTAGTTTTAACTGAAACCATTGTCATACAAGCAAAAGAAAATCACCATAACCCCCCCTGCTTTATAAATATAATATATCACAGCCTCTTTCAAACACCAACTGTTGATTGGCCACTACCCACGTCATGATACTAAATCACTGACTTCAGACCATTAACCTTTTGCTTACTGAATGCAACTTCTGCAGTGAACTCACATCCACCATCAAGTTAGACAGAACTTGCATTTGATAACTGTTGTGGAAAGAAAAAAATTATCACAGAGACTTTTTCTGTGCTATTGGGAAAGATATTGAAATTTATGATTTACAAATAAAAGCAGCTGGATTTGAAAATGGTTTACACATGTATAATCTGTGATGTAACACAACTTTCATTCTCCTGCTCTGTAGCTGGTATAAAGATCTAAATGTAGATTTGATGCCTCTGTAAAAATAGCCTGGCTAGTCCATATTCTTTACCCACATAACACTTATTCATGTACTTTTTTTAGAAGAAAACATCTCTTTTCAGAATATGTTGATGTTTTTAACCATATGAGGACTGTTTTTAGTGTTGTGTCTTGCTTTAATGAGGTTTTCTGTTGGGAGATTGGGTTTTTGAAGATGTGCTTCATGTATTTAAGTCAAAAGTCTACCTATTAGATTGAAAAAAAACTTCTCTTTTATATTTCTCCTTTATTAATATAGATTTACAAATAAGTCTTCAGAATTTTTTTATTGTTGCTTGTTGTTATGACACATCATATATCTTTTGCTAATTGTGCATTCTTTTCTTGGTTTTAATTATATTGTGGAGAAAATGTTTTGTTGTTTAAAAAATAGCATGGCACAATTTTAACATTTCTGATTTAATAATGAAAATACCCTTGAAGACCCCATCACTTTTTTCTTCCTTTAAGATGCCAATAATCTCTGCACCTTTCTCTCTGGCGCTGGTGGTGGAGCTGAACACAAAAGAGCAAAGATAAGGGAAGGAGAAGGAGAAGCACTGGCTTTCAGCATGCTTCCAGCTATGTGAGGATCTCTTGGATTAGGGTCTCTGGCTTAGCCACAATGCTAGGGAAGCTTGACAGAAGAAGCAGGGCTGGCAGATAGAGGGAGAAGAATTGCACATGTCTTTTCATACTGGATTTGAAGACAACTTTTCCTCTTTTGGGTAATTTATTCTTATTCAAAATAGGTTAAACAAAAAATGGGGAGGTAGGGAAGTGTCTTGAACACAAAAAATGGGGAGGTAGGGAAGTGTCTTGAACACTTTCCATTCTCTGTTCAGAAGTTTGTGTGTTTTTTGCACAGAATTATCCAGAAAACATCTGTGAAAAATGGAAATTATCCTTGTTAAACCAAAAGTTCTGCCAGCCTTGGAAGCCTTGTGTACCTTGTTCTGGGTCCAAGGTGCTTCCCTTGTGCACCTGCTGAGTGTAGGATTTAGTCCTGTCCAGTTACTTCCATTTAGGATTTGCCCTCCCTTGAGATCAGTATTTAGTACTAGGGCAGCTTTTATATGTTGAATAAGGAGAATTTATTCCTATAGGAGTAAGATGGCTTAACAGCAATGTACAATCAATATGCAGAAGCCTACTAAGATAATTTATATTCAAATGTGAACAACATTAATTCTAAACAATCTTCAGCCCTTATTTTGTCCAATGATTGCTGGACATCTAAGTGAAGAAGGCTCTTCTAACTTATTAGTTTATTATCAACGATATTGCCAACACTTAAACTCTTCAAGTAGGTAACCCAGTAATCTATTATTCTATTAGGGCTTGCTGCTCTCTGATTAAAGTCCATACTGAAACACTTCTTGCCTTAGCACAGGTGCCCCATCCTTCTATGAGCAGGTGTATGTGGAGTTTGGCAAGTGTACAAGGAGGATGTAAATAATAATTACTGAATAATAATTTAGTATTTTATAAGATGCTGTCTTACAACTGCATGATATGAAGATACCTATAAAAGGTATAAATACACTTGTCTTTGAGAAAGTGATATGAGAAGAATAATAGAATTATCACATCTTTTTATTAAGTTCAATACTTTTTTCCCCTTGGTTTACATGCTTAATTTTTCTCAGGAAGGCCATATGTTAACAAAATTTTCTGTAGCCTATAGGAATTCTTTAGTTTGTGGGAAAGATTGTATGTACCTTCAGCTGTGAATAATTTGTGGTTATAATTTGTTTCATGAGCTGTCTTTCAGAATTTATAAACAAGAGTTTCATGTACATGTAGGCACTGTCACTTAAAGCTGTTTAGTGCCAAACCTTCCTGGGACAGTGCTATGAATCCTCCTGTACTGCTCCAGCTGATCTCATATTGAGCATTTCTGGAATAGCATCTGAGCCTGACTTAGTGTGGAAGCAGTGGTATTGAAATGTGTTTAGTTGTTTGGCTAATACTGGGTGTGAGGTGCTAAAGCATTTCTGTGCTGAATTGGGTCTTCTGCAGTTAAAAAAAGCCAAAGTAGTGAAAAATCCTGGGCACAATTCAGTTAGTTTATGAGTTAGGTGTTACAGGTTTTGAAAACCTGCAATAAGCCATATTACTTTCTTGTTTTTAGAAACTTTTTTTTTATCTCTGTTGTTCCCATCAGTAATCTGTGATTTCAAAAATCATGTGTGGTCTCAAAATTGTTTTTTAAATTGGCTGGAATAGTAGTTTCTTTAAAAATGTGGTCCAAAGCAAGAGTTGCTTTTCATACTTTAGAATAGCTGTGGTCTTAAATTACATTTAGAAAAAGATGTATTAAATATAAACAAATACAATGTTCATGCAAATGTTAATTAAGCTCACATCAGAGAACTGTTCTTTTTTGTGATGAGCAGGAAAAATTCTTCACATTTTCTTGTTCTTTCCACCAAGTCTTGTCTGGCATCCTTCCAGCACCACCTTCCCACAGCAGGACAACTGCAGGCAGCCCAGGGCACGGGGCTGTTCTCTTTGCCCATGGCCACTCCTGGCTCTCTGGAGCAGGTCTGGCCTGGCTGAGCCCTTTCCAGCTGCAGATGAGGCAAGTGTGGAAGGCAGGGGACTTGTAAGGAGTTTTATACCACCACACACAGGTGATGAAGACAGGAAATACATGCAGGGAGTGGCCAGGGCAGGCAGGAGCTGGAATGCCACTGCTCATTCCTGTGCCAGAGGTGGAGCATCAGGGATGTAGGGGCTGCAGACCATGGGAGCTCCAACTTGGAAGCCCAGCTGAGGAAGAGGAAGGTGAAAAAAAGAATGGAAGTTTTTTTATTGTGTCCCAGGATAATGCTGTCCTCTATGCATTCAGATCAGAGCAGCCCACAGCCATATAAAACAGCTCTAACACTCTCACAGGTTGTTTTGTTGAACTAATATTTGCTATTTTAATTTTCTTTGCAGACCTTGATATCAAAGTCACTGCTCTTTCCCTTCTTATTGGAACTTCTGGTAAAATAAGATATCTGTACCAAATATTGAGGAATTAAGCCTAACAGAATGAAAAATTAACATGCTAAATATCATAAGTAATGATATAAACAAGGTGCTATGTCATTCTGCTTGCCAAAGACCGAGCCCTCTTTTGTCCAAAACCAGATTACGTTCTTCATCTCTCTAATGGAACTATTAGAAAATTCATATTGGAAGCCAGGACCTTATTTGTGATGCTGCTTCTCCTTTGGGGCTGATATCGAAGCACAGACACAGTATAAAACTTCAGAAAGAAGGCAAATATCAGATAGTTTTAGCCCAGGATTAGCAGCTAGGACTCTTGAGTGTCATCTGGACATTGATTATTTGTCAGATAATGCAATTACATTTAATGGAGGGCACTGCTCAGGAGTTACACAGTTTAACTAGCACGTTTGGGTTTTATGCACTGTTCCATGTTCGCAGTCACAGCGGAAACGTGAGTGACATTTGACACTCGCTTGTGGTGGTACTTCTCCAGAGCAGCTGCACATCACAACACTGAAAAAACCCACAAAATGCCTGTCCTGCTCTCCTTGCTACCAAGTCTTGTTTACGCTGTCCCTGAGAGGCGGAGGCTGCCCAGGAGAGCGGTGCTGGAGCTGGTGTCACACGTTGTGTGCCTGTCACTGAGCTGACACACTCGCTATTGACTGTGACATGTCACTTACATGAAACCATGCAGTGCTGCTGCAGCTTGGGGCACAGCACAGCTTCTGCAGCAATTGCAGTCTGTTTTCATCTGCCTGACAGACCCACCGAGAGGTGTGAGAGTCTGAGTGAGCCCCCAGATTTCAGGGTTTCTGCACTTCTGTTAAAAGAGGAAGAAAAGGATGATGTGCCTATGATAGTTGGAAATAAAAGAGAAGAATCCTGTCCCTGTCCTCACATGAACCCTGATCATAACAGGGAGGACTCCACCACCTCTCTCCTTGTTGCAGTGCATAGGGAGAGATGAAGTAAAATTCTTGCTTCCGTTTTCCTTATTGGCTTTACAGTCTAGGGGTAAATCTTGGTTCAATTGAATAATGGGCACTTTGACCACTGAGTTCACTGGAACCAAGATCTTCTCTTCCAAATAATTGTCAGTTTTACTCCTCCCATGGATAGGGTGCTGATTTGTGTTCTTGAGTCATTCTGGTGATCCTGAGCAAACTCTCCCTGCTCAAAAAGCCTAAAGCTGGTAGCTTGACATGTGCTTTTCTTCAGTGGCAACACCTGTGATCTTTGACCCAGAAAAATGCCCCTGAATTTCAGGTGATCAGGCAAGCCCTAGGACATCCTCTAATGCTCTTCTAGGCAGACCTGCTGTCACTTCTGGCTTGGCTGTACCTGGATTTGAGTCCCTCAGGTTGTCACCTGCAGACAGAAGAGCTGCTGACTTTCCCAGCAGCAGGCAGAGAAGCCCTGCTGACTAAAGGCTCTGTGTCACAGTGCTAGCCATAATGGAAATGTTCCATCACACAGAAATGAAAACATGAGTATCTGAACTTGCTTTATTCATGCCAGGGCAGTATTTAGCTCAAGCCTTTCAGTATCAAAGGGATAGCCTTGGCTTCAGGGACACTGAAGTCTCCAAAACTGCATTTGCATGTTCCACGCTGGAAGGGGTTTCTGAAACTGTGACTCAGTTTCCATGGCCAAGAAGGTGTTCCAAGAATAGTTGCCTTAGAAGGGGAATTACACCTTTTATCTGAACTTCTTCTTTTATTTGAACACCCAAACCTTTGAGGAGTTCAGTTAAGGCTGAGCTTCCAAAACTGTCCAAAGAGTTTTATCTGGAATTACACAGAAGATTCCAGCTGGTAACTGTGTTTTGAATCTGAGCAATCCTAGTTTGACTGTTACTCATTGTACAAGCAGAAGCAATGGATTTCAGTAGAAACCAAAAGGGAGAGATGAAAGTCCTAACGCAGCTCCTCTCCTGCATGCCTCAGAAATCCCAGACTTTCTCTTGTCCCATCTGTACAACTGAGAATTTTTCTCTTTTAATGGGAAATTAAACAGCACAATCCAGTTAAAGAACTGAAGTCTACAAAAGGCAGATGGGTATTTGTGTGTTCAGGTTCTGAGAGAATTTTGGTAATTATGTGTAAAGTTTTGAAATCCTGAGGATGTCCAGCAGTGGCAAAACGTGTGGATGAGCACTGCTGTGGTGCATGCAGATAATTCATATTTTCATAGGACTTGATAGTCAGCATGGGAGTAATCTCAGATTTGGCTAATGAAAGTGGCTGCACCTGGTTGAGATCCCTCTGGAAGCTTTACTCTGTCAAAGGCACTTATGTGTGGGTGCTTCCTACTTTATCAGCCTCACCCCTTCCTCGTGCCCTTAGGCTTAGTTGCGTTAAGGAACTGAAACTCTTGAGATGATCCCTGTTCTGGCAAAAGCTGGCTCTGCATAAATGTGAATGTCTCTGAAGGCTGCTCTTGCATGCAAAGTTCTTTGGTTATTTGAAAATGTTTTTTTTAATCTGGTAGCTGAATCGTTGCCTTGGTTAGCTGTAGCTTAAGTTCTGTGTAGGTTTTATTGATAACAATGTGGATTTACATTTTTCTTCTCAGCTCTGTCTGCGTTCAGCTGGTGGCTTCCATATTGACAGATAAGTTGGATGTTGATTCCATGGAAGTTGCCCCTTGGTGGAAAGATTCTAAAATCAGTGCAACCTGTTGGAAAACCAGGCACCCTGTACAAATGGAAATGTGCTGTCCTCAGCTGTCAGCGCAGTTTGCTGAGAAATGAGCACATGACAGCAATCTGAATGTTGAACCTTCTTTAATTCAACACATCATTTGGTTTCAAAATAGTTAAGTAAATTGTATTTAAATAATTGTAAACATTCCAAATAGTCATCCAAAACAAATTGTACTTTGCATAATCGTAACTTAGGAACAAAATATTGCAATATAAACCAAGGAATAGTGGGGAAAAAAAAAAGGTAAATGAAAGTACATTTAAATTTGCTCACATACTTATCTTCTGTAGATATTTGACAAATCTTTTTGTGGTTATTTAAGGTACTGTGTAAAATTTCAGACTAGTGTGGGTTAAAAATACTTAATATCTTTTTATTGCTCCATCCCTTTGAATATTTATTTTTTGAAACTTGAAAGCTGTGTGCGGTATGACTTTTGCAGTGCAAAAGGCTTTTCATTCCATAAAGTGCCTAGAAATTCGTTATGTGATCAGTTATATAAATAGGCTTATTGTTTAGAATGTGTCTAAAATGAAGCCTGTCCTTTAGCCATTTTTTTCCCTCCTATTAAATTTTTAAAGACACATATTTTAAAACCAAACAAACCAATTCCAAAGGGTTTAATTTTCTTCTGTTTCTCCCAAATTGTACAGTATGTTCTAACAATTTAGGCTCCAGTTTGGCTAGTGGGGAGTCTTTCATTAGAAAGCACGCTGTAGCAAAACATGTATTTTTTGTTAAGAAATAGTGAATGATATAATAATTGTAAAGGACATCTACAGCATAATGACAGTTATATGTTTTTCAAAGGAAAATGCAAACAATAGGTAGAAGAAAGTAAAATCAATAAAAGGACATTGTATGAATATATCTGGTCCATTAGTTACAGGGAAATCTATTCTGTTCAATCTGAAATCACATTCAGCTTATGAGGTGGATAAATAAAAATGTTAGGTCCCAGTTATGTAGTCCTTTCTCCTTTTGAGCTTAATGGCAACTTTGGATGAAATGGGACATCAGGATTAAAGCCCAAATTAATCATTGTGCAGCAAGGTTTTCATCACCCTCACTTCCAGATAGGTTATTTCCACCAAGTTAAACCACTGAGCACTGTTTTCATTGCATGCTTAGCTATAGTTCCTGTGTTACAGAGGGGGAAAAAAGTCAGGAGTGGAGTGTTCTTCAGCTATGAAATGGAAATGCACGTACACCTGTTAGGTTTTATACCTGAAGGATTCTGCTGGAAGTTTGTTTATTTAACTTCAGCCCTTCCTTCCTCCTGTTCAAACCATTGTGGTGTTTGGATAGAAAGGCATTGTGAGGAGTTGCAGGTCTGCTCTTCCCCCAAACCCTAAAATTTACCAGGGACAACTGATTTCCTCACTAGGATTTCTGATCCCTGTGTGCCAATTGTTGGCTGATTAAGGTCAATGATAGCGCTTATTCAGTACTTTTATCGACTTGGATCATGTGATAGAAGTGATTGATTTAAGCACAGGATTGCTAATTTTCTATTGTAGCCATTTCTTCTACAGAGCCAGGTTTTACATTATCAGGAGTTATTTATTCTGTATTTAAAAGCAATCCATTTTTTCCCCTTACAGGTAGGAGTGCCATTGCATACATTCAGAATTACATATTTCACTTGTGGGAGATGTTTTTGCCAATGTTGGATGTACCCTTTGTTTCCAGAGATCTTTGGATAGGCTGGGATTTCGAATAGCAGATAATAACATGCAGTGTGTATTATTGATGTTGTCTTAATTGTCTTATTGACAACTCACTTGCACTTGAAGAGGCATGCTAATATCAGACATTTTATGAGATTGCATATATTTTCATGACTGGAAGCCATAGCTACAAAATGATTTTAAAAGCATGCAAGTATTACTCATTAAAACATGTAGAATTTTTAAAATGCATTTTTGGGTCCACATTCGACACCATCACTGTTTGGTTTTGTTAATCCATTTTCTCTCACCCTCAATTTTCCTTTACTAGTCCCTAATTAAGCTACTCATCGATATTTAGTGTGGACTTGGCTCCAAAGCAAAGTGCCACGCACCACTACCATTACCTGAAAAAAAAGAGCTTATAGGAATAGCAAATTGTATGCCTGCAAGATACAAGAAGATGGTCATATAAAGGGAAAATACAAGCTATTTGCTTCTCCAGTGGCGAGGAGGGGGTGTTGAAGAGAGCATACATTGCATGCAGCTTGAAATTACCAAAATCTAGTTATGAAGATACTAATTGTGGCTACTAATTTGCTTCTGGTGAAGTAGGTTCATTAAGATGTTGGAATGGTTTAGTTACTGCTGGTCTCTTCTAAAGACCTGTGAATTAACTTGTGACGTTTTTAAAATTTAAAATCAATAAAAATAAAGCTACAGTATGTATCAGCATGAGCTGACAGATGTAGACAAGTATTAAGGAAAATCTCTTGCTGAGAATGATTGTAGCCTGAAGTATTCTATATATGAATGATCCAAGCATATTTTAGATTTCTCCTTTAGAAAACCTCCAGTTTGGACATCTGGGTCTCTTAATGTGTCTTTCAGGGTGAAAGGACTAGTTGCTGACATTACTTCTGGCAACAGAGTCTTCTGGGTGCTGGTTTCTTTTGTTGCTCATCAGGACTCCATCAGGGGCTGTTTGTTTCCAGTCCTGTTTGAAACGTGAACCCTGTATTCCTGTATTGCTGTGAAACACACATAGGCAGAATTCAGTGTAAACTGCACGTCCTTTCCACCCAGGGCCTTTCTGCCTCATGTTATTGTACTGGATTTGCTCTAGAATATTCAAGGGAAGGAGATGAGTTTTCAGGTTGGCTTACTCCTCCTCTTAATGTAAAAATCTTTCTCTTGGAGAAGCTTGGGTTTTTACCCAGCTCTGTTCACTGGTATCTTGCCATTTTTTCCTTCAGATTTTTTTTTTTCCCAAGATACTGAAGTGATTATGAAGAACTACAAATGAATTCTGCAAAATACTTTTAAAAATCAGCAATTGTTTGCACCTGTCTTCTAGTTCCATTCAGCATGTATTGCATTACTTTTGCAATTAATCTTTATCATGCATCTGGAGGCCAAAGAACTTGGAATTCTCTTTTCTAAATGGGTCTCTGCAATCAGGTGTTTCATTAAGGATCTTAGTGACCTTCTAAGTTTTTGCCACATTTATACCACTTCAATTTCACCTCAGTAAATCACAGGAAGGTCTAACTCTTGGTATTTCTGTAAGTGGGCAAATGAAGAAATTTTATATCATATGTAAATTTATAGCATTAAATTGTTTTTATGTGCTGGAGTGCCCTTTTAGATAAATAATACAGATTTGGGAGCAAATTCTGTCTGGTGGAATTGATAACTGATAAAATCTGGCTTTAAAGTATCTGAATGCAAAGGTTTCATCATTGATCTCTAGGTTCTTATACCATGTTTTCTTTCTACCTGCATTTTTTTTACTATTATTATTCACAGAGGGAAAAGAGGTGTTGCAGGGGGGAACAGGGAATGACAAGGGTCCCCTATAAACCCTAGTTTCAGATCTGGGTGCACAGCATCCACAGAAATAGTTTGCAGTAGGTGATGAACAGCTCAGAAGTGACCTCTGCATAGTGTTACCCTGCATTGTGAGCGTGTGGATTGGCTCTATCTGAGGATCTTGTGCTTGATTTCTAAAATAGATCAAGTAGCGTATGCCTGGAGCAAAAGGTGTCCATCTGTGAAATATGAGCTTGAATGACCATAATATCAGGAGAAAAATGGATGACACGTGAAAATTAAATTTGTTGATGAAGCACTGGACAGAACTTCATTCTTAATTCTTTTCCTGACTTTGTGTGACCTTGAGAAATTCATTGGGAGGTGATTTTTACAGGTGCTGGAGGCCTCTTGATACAAATGAATCTTGGGGTTGCAACTGGGGCACTAATCAACTCTGAAGCTCAGACAGTGCTTGCGTATCTGTCTGCCAAGTGGGTAAAAGGATTTTTGCAGCCTTTAAGAAATATTATGATGTTATTGATGAAAAGTATATGAATATGCTTTTGTTTTAATAATTTGCTTGGAAAAATGAAGAGGATCTGTCTGAAGGAGTGTAAATGGAGGAAAGTCTTGTGTGCTTGCAGGGAGGTAACTCTGGCAGGCATGAAAGAAATGCCCTTGCAGAAGGCTGGTGGTCCACCTTGCCACCACTTCTGCCTGGTGCTGGCAGTGAGAGGTGCTGGGTTGGGAGGACAGATGAGCCCAGATGGTGGTTCATTTTCCTCACAAAATCCTGGTACCCACTGTTACTGTGGTAATGTTGGAGGGTGTGTTCTAACCCTCACTGCAGTACAGAATACAGTTCTGTCCAGTCTGCAGTTTGTGTGCTGCCCCACCTTCTGTGGCAGTGTTGTTGCAGGCTTACTGGTGTTTGTGGAAAGAAGTATTTTCACTTTTCCTGTGGAGCAGCCACTCTACCTCCTTCATCATTTTATTTGACCTTTCTGATACCTCTGACTCTGCTACACTTTTTCACAGGACAAGGCCAGAGTGGAGCACAGTATGTTGGACATGAGTGCACCGAGGCTTTCTGCTGTGGCAGAAGGGTGCTGTCCATCTTGTTCTTAATGCCCTTCTAAATGAATGACTAAATTTGTATGTTACTGAACTAATGATTCCAGAAGACTGTCAACTGCAAGATCTCTTTCTGTGCTTACAAGCCATTTCCAAATCCAGTGTTATTGTACGTGGCTGTTTAGATTGTTTTCCCCAGATGTTAAACCTTCACATTTTTATGTGTTGATACCCATCTGCCACATATTTGCTCACTTGCTCTGTCTGGGCTGAGGCACAAATTCCTCCCCCCAAGTTTAACCTCCAGCTACAGCCTTTGAACTGAATGGCTCAGTCAGTGATTGCTCCTGTACCAAAGCAGTTTTTCTTGACCCTTTGGAAAGTTGTTTGAGTTTCAACCATCCATGTCACAGAAGCTATGAAGCAGTTTCATCTTTGATACTATTACCCAGGGGATTTTTTTATCTGCATTTGACAGTTTCGCTCTGGAAAATACTCCTGGTCTCTGGTTAAAAATCATGGCTTTGGAAAAGCTGGCAGCAGGAGGGCAAGCTTAACTCTTCACCTGTATGGATCAGCCATAGAGAGCAATTGTTGCATTTCTAGAGAGATACACTTGAGGTTTCCCATGTGGATGGTTTGATGGAGGAGTTCCCTGGTGAAATGATTTGGCCAAGAGGTCAGTTTTCAATTGCTGAAGTACCTTTTTTCTTACCTATTTTTAGAGAATAGAAGTGAAAACAGGAGTGGAACTTCATAGTATCATCAAATGCCATAATCAGGTTGAGTGGGCTTTGCCTGTTGGTCTTGGAGAGCTCTGATTCATGAGCAGGTGTACACTGAAGCAGTTTCTCCAGGAAAAAAAGTTCCAGTGTTGTCTGCATGGAACTGAAGACTCTCAGATGGAGACAACTGCTGGGAAGGTCTTGCAGGAGAGCATATCAGGCAATTGGGTATCTGCTAGAAGAGTGAATTTTGATACTTCTCTGTTTGGTTGTGGTTCATGTTGCTCTTTGTAGTCTCTGTCCACTGGCAAAAGAGCTCACTTGCAATATTTCCCATTCTAGGAGATGGTGAGAGGGTAGAGTCAATACTACCTGCCAGGACCAGTGGAGCACAACATGCTCTAGTTACATCACCTTCTATTTGTGAATTGTTACCTTGCTTGACATGGATAAGAGAACCAGCACCCTCCAGCACTGAAGCCTTTAGTGTCTATAACTCGAGTAAAAAAGTCTAAGTGCTCTAGTTATACTTATTGCAGTTGTGTACATCTAGGAGACCTTAAGGTGAGACCTTTTTATTGGTCCTTTGGAAATGATTTTCTGGTTTATTTGTGTTGTAGAAGTAGCTCAAAGAAATAAAAGTAAGGTGCTTAAGGTAAATCAAAATTAAGTGTTTATCATTTAAATGTTATGATGATGTTATCCAGTTCTGGTTAATGTTTGTTAAAATGTTAGGTATGAAAAATTGTTGGGAAAACAAATATAAAAAAGGTGACTTAAAAAAAATTGCTGTGGAGTTAAAAAGGTGTTTTAATTTCTCTCTTTTTTATTGTTTATCCACACATGCTATTTCAAGACAACCTTTTCTTCCCCAGACTAGGACACCTGGGCTTGTAGTTAAAAAAGACTGTCAGTGGAGGAGTCTCTCCTTACCTTAATTGAATTGAAGTTTCAGGGCTCTTGTAGCATCCACAAAACTATCAGCAATCCTCTGGCACGTTTGCCAGTAGGTCAGACCATGGGGTGATGGGTGTTTTATGCTTAGAACAGTGCTGGCTCTTTTGATCTGATTTTTCTGGTAATGCCTTTATTGTTATCTAAAAGAAAAGTTGTGGCTACCAAATTTTAAAATTGGCCAGTCTGACACAGTGGAAAACAAGGATCTTGGTTCCAGAAGTGTGCATGCATCACTGGATGGCTGAAAGGACTGATTGGCTTGGCTGAGTTAAAGATAGCTTATCATTCTTACCATGGCATCTCCTGCTGCCTTCTGGGCCTTTGGTAGCACCCCAGGGAGCTGACTTCATCTCCACAGAGGCATCAAGGCTAAAAGCTCAAGAAAGTCACAAATTTTAGAGTTCATTTACAGGAGTGAAACAGTGAGGAAGGGTGGGAAGATGGCAAGTTACTCTTGAGGGTTAGGGAAGAAGAGGGCATGCTGTTGTGAGGTTGTTGTGATGTTTGGCTGCCACAGAGGTTGTTCAGTTCAACCTCCATCTGAGAAATCAAAGTTACCCACTCTGTTGAACATTCATGTCATAATTAAGTGTCAGACTGTGACCTTTAGTATTCTAAAAAAAGGAAAAATTGTTACCTTAAGGAATTTCCCATACCTTGAACCAGAACAGAATTCATGTCTATGTTCTGGAATTATCTGGGTCCTTGGAGACAGAGAACTTCCTCAAAATTTAGTGCTCAGGGAATCTGCTTCTTTATCAGCTCTAGTGGTTGTTTCTATGGTTAGACAAATTGGTGACCTTTTGGAGAGCATCGTGTTATCAAACAGACCAATCAACTCTTTAGCAAATGTATAAGATTCATCTTCATTTAAGTATCTAAGTGTAGAATGAAATTGAATGTGTGTCTAATACATAGATTTTACATTGCATTTGTCAAAGACATCATTTATTTGGTGTGTCTGATTCTTGGAACAATAATCCTCAGAGACATAGGACTTGATTTCCTGAGCACAGCTATTGTTGCACTTCGTAATGAAAAATAAGTGCTTGGCCCTTTTGGGAATCAAAATGCAGATGATTCAAAATTAGCCTCCAAAATTTTGAGCATTCTAATACGAGTGGTTAAAGTATTAAAATTGAGACTATCCAGAGCAGAAAGCAAGTGTCCCCAGTGTTAAAATGCATACAGAGAGACTAACATGCACACACACCACACACAAAATTAATATAAGGGATTAATATTCAGCTGTGATAAAACTGGAAAATATGCACTGTGGAAAGTAGGGGAGCATGTCTTCAAAGGTTGGTTAGTGCTTAAGGTGACAGAAAATTAATGCACGTGAATGACAGTTGTTCCTGAGAGAGTCATCAGATGCAACTGTGAAGTCTCCTTTCCTTGAATCCCACTTCAGTTGAGAAAGTTGTTATAAATGTTGGATAGAACAAGATGGACAATTGCCCCAGGTAGGTCTGAGGCTTGACCTCTGCCACAAATGGCTGCAAGAGGCTGTTTTCCACGGTGCCTGTTCCGTTTAATTTCTCTGCAGGATGACACTGGAATGGCTAAATCTCCAGTTTCTTTGTCTTGCAGCCCTTTTGCTCTGTTGGAGATTAGGGATGCAGGACATAACATCACTATGTACAAAGTTTGTATCAAATAAAAGGATTCAATTTTCTGCCAAGTTGGGGTTTAACCTCTCCTAGATCCTGAGTTGTGCATAATTAATGTATTTTCAATATCTTTCAGCATTTGACTTTCAGAATTCTCTCCCAGAATTAATCTTAAAGATGTTTCAGTATTCTGCCTTCAGGAAGACAACTTGCTTTTAGCTCATGCCATAATTTTTGGTTTCAGTTTTTGGATGTCATGTATCACTCTGATTAAATGTCTCTTTCTTGCAGAAGGCTATTCTCACAGGAAAAAAAATCAAGCTATTATCTAACAAATGTGTGGCAGTTAGTGCTAGCATGGGCTAGTATATTTTTAATGGCAGCAATCTCTTCCATTTTGTTGCATGTGAACAAAACCTCTTGCCTGCTTTATATCATCAAAGAGCTTGTCCAGATTTGGTGGTTTTAGGTTGGGTAACATCATGATGGACGAGTTGACAGTTCATTAAACCAAAGATTTTTTTTCCATCCACAATAGTCTGTCTTCTGTGTATTTACTATTATTAAAGCCTGCACAATAGCATCTGTAAATAAGACAAGCCTTTCCTCTCCACTAGTGTCGACTACTGATGGTGGATGCCTACTAACAAAAATAAAGCTAGGGTCCTGCTGAGCTAACTTTTAATTCAACAACACAGTGTGTATAAGTACACTAGTGCCATTGTGAAAGAATGGCTTTCTTCCATTAAAGCAAAATTACTGTCCCTGATACTCCTGCCTGTCAAATATACTGAGGTTCAAACCAGTTTTGAACTGAATTGCAGCAGTTCAGGACCCAAAGTGGAAGTAAGTGGTGGATATGACCTGTGCAGTTTTACATGCAGTAGCTGGCTTCCTAGGTTGTTGAGCCCCTGTGATGTTTGGGATGTACATTCTTTGAAGATTACTTCCAAAGAAAGGCATCCAAATCCTTAATTCGAGATTCTGTCTATTCCTGTGGTGTTTACATTCCAGTATGGCAGAAGATCACTGAAAAAAGAAAAGATGAAAATGCACTTAAAAAAGGGTTTCTCAAAACAGGTCTCCTTCAAAGCATCACAGTACTCCACCTCCTACCCTCTTTTAAAGACTGGGATTAATGTTTTGTGCAGGAAAAAATATACATTAGCAGGCAACTTTGCAGTTTGTTACAGTGCTCTTGCTAGAGATCCGTGGTGAAGCACTGGGCAGTGTGTGAGCAAGGGCTCTCCACTGCTGGAGCTGGGACATTTTTTATTAACGCAGCTGCAAAGTTACTCGCTTCTGTTTTTCTCGGTGTTATCTTGGTGCTATTGTTTTTACTTGCTACTTAAAAACTACAGCCTCATCATTTTCCAGAGTGCTTGCTTGCTTTTTTATTTTTTTTTTTTTCAGTTTCCACTGTATAATAAAAGGATCAAATATTTAAAATTGCTCGCATGTTACTTTATTAAATGCATTTGTAGGAGAATGGGAATAGTTACAGTGTGGCTTTCTTGTAGCATTGAAGCTTCCAATTGTTTAGTTTTGAATTCACTCTACTTAAAATATGCAGCATATTTTTTTATTTATTTTGTGTGAATATGGCGTTCATTAAAGGGCCTAATAACAAAGGCTAAAGCTTGGCACAGGGTGGATGTTATGCAAGCTTTCCCACACGCAGCTCTGCCAGTACCCCTCAATTCTGACCTGCAATAATACCCTTGCTATTCTAGTCCTGGGCCTTGCCTGAGCAGCGACTGCAAACTGTGTCAAATCATGTGTGTGCGATTTTTTGTGATATAGACAAATGAGACCTTTAAACTCGTTTTTATTTCTGACCTTACAGGAAGTCTTAGGTATTTTTAAAAACAATTTCAATAAGTAATTTCTTAATAAACCAGGAGTGATGGCTGTAACAGGAGTGGTAAAAAGAAATTGATGAACAGTTTCAAGATATACTAAACCCCTGTGTTTGTATGGGAAGGTAATGATTTAGAAAATCTGTATGCTGGTGCAATTATTGTTAACTTAAAAAAAAAATTCTAACACACCTGTGGCGTGAATGGCATTCTCTCTCTTTTTGTGTTTCTAGCAGATATTTAAAAGATGCAGACAGATGAGATTTTTTTTTTTTCTGTTTATAATTTATCTTAATAAAGATGGCATCAGACATTCAGCCATCATTGTGGTATAGCAGCAGGAGTGAAAGGATCAATTCCCTGAAAGGATTTATGCCCCTGGAATTATAAGGGGTTTTTTTAGGGATGTCAATAATTTAAGGGAACTTTAGTAACTAGTGAACGATCAGCAACATGTGGTATGTAAACTCTGATGGAGAGCAGGCTTTAGATGCAGACAATGCACATAAGCAGTCCAGCAAGCAAAAGTGATTCACCTACACAAATGCAAATACTAAATCCCAGCAAAACATTAATTTTAAGATTAAAAATAGCCTTTCTGCTACCCGAGCACCTATGTAACGCTGCTTCTGTCCTTTAAAAAACAGTTTTATGAAGGAGCAGTTGAGCCAAAATTGAAAAAAGGGGGCATGTAGCCTTTCAGGCTATGATGATTAGTATTAAGATGAGTTGCACTTTAGCTAGGCTGAAACTTGTTCGTAACAGAATGTTAAATACTTACTGAAAAGAAAGATTATGTCTATCTAGTTACACCATTCCTTGATATATGCACCATGTCAGAGTGCCATTGTCTCCTGGGTAAAGACTGAGAGTTCAAATACCCACTATCTCTCCCCTGGTGCTCCAAATGCTCTGCTTTGAAGTTTTTATAATCCATCTGTCATCTTCTAGCAGGGAGGGCACATGTTCTGTACCACTCAATTATAGAATTCTCTTTCGCCAGCTACAATGAGACAGGAAAGAATGTTATGGGTGGTTGAGAGAAACTGTCAGATATACTAAATTCCTGGGATTCATATGGATGATGTTATTCCAGTGTAGGAACACAGCATGTGTTATTGTTAAAATGTATTAAGGATACATCTTGCATTGTACCATTTAAGCATTTTGATATTTGCATAGTTTTGTTACTATTTGATTTTCATTTAAAATGCTGAAGCAGCCAAACAGTCTGAGGTTTGATCATTTCGTTTGTTTTGGGTGGCAAAAAGTGACCAAATATGCATATATTTTGGAATATCAGAAATTATCATTATTTCTATTACAAGAATGAAATGGGAAAAATCTATTTTTTTTTTTGTGTAAGCTCTGTGGAACAGTGGAAGTGTTTATAGACCGGTAATATTTGCCATACCAATTGTTTGTATTATGATATGAACTGAAGGCCTGAAAATTATATGTGCTACCATCTGGTGAAAACAGGAGTAGCATTTCATTATGTGGTACGTATAAACAATAGCAGCAGTGTATTCTGAAATTATAGTTAATATTTTGCTTAAAGAAATCCACCTTATAGGGAACGAGCATGCTTGATAGCACTCTGGCTTTTCATGTACTTCGTCCCTGGGGTGATTTAATTTGTTGTCTTATGTGAAATGAGTTTGATGAGCTCAGCTAAGTCTCTTGTGGATATTAATTCATGGTGTAAGAGATCCCACATAGTTTTGCAGAGGCTGGCATAATTTTAAAATTGTGTGGTTTGCTCAGAACAGGGTCAGTATGTTGTGTTGTGACAGAATTTGTTGGAATACGTAGATTTTCAGGGCAAATTTATGATACCAATACTTGTATGGGGTTTTGTTTTTTTTGTTTGGGGTTTTTTTTTTTTTCCCCATAAATGTATAGTCTGGCATGAGTCAAGCAGTCCCCCTCAAATTCAGTTTGAAATATACTCTTTTATGGGATCCCTTTAAGGCTCCTGAAGTGGACCAGAGGCTGCAGGAGTCTCCAGATGGTGCAGACCCCTTCGTAAGCTGAAATCAAACTCCCACAAACGTGTTCTGAGCAGTCAGCAAGACAACCTCTTGCTCAGACCGTATCTGCAGTATAAATACATCCTCCTGCTCCAAACAAACAGGAATCCTGCCATATCTGAAATCTGGCAACTGCTTTCAAATAAAATTTACTGTCGTGGCTTGCTATTTTGCAGCCTGTCTCCTATCTGTTGGGTCCTCCAGGATGAGGGGAAGGCTGGGGCAGTGGAAGGAGGGTGTCCCTTTTGGGTTAAGGAGGTAGAGGGATTGCCCAGCTGCCAAATTCTGGTAAA
>NC_141712.1:7432700-7472700 GCF_971803275.1 Cyanistes caeruleus | reverse complement strand
TGCTCTGAAAAATGTATTTAGCGGTTGCTGCAGCCAATTTTCAAATGCTAACTTAGCCATTATCCTCACTTTTTATGGCTCAAAATATGAGTCCACATTATGGATTTGTGTTTTGAAAACCAGCAACTTATCACTGCATTTTTATGGACTTCTGCAGCCCAATGTGTGCTGATAGCCTTCTTAGATTTTTTTTTTTTTTAATATCAAAATTGTCTTAGCCTTATAGGGCCTATAATCTTTTTCTCTAATCAATTTCCTCTTGTTTTCTCAGCCAAAAAAATCTGTATAATGCTTTTATGGTGATATACAAGAGAGGTTAGCTGAAGTTCCTGGTCCTTACTCAATGCTCTTTAATCAGGTTCGTGCTGCCTGCTCTTCTCAGTCATTCCTGTGGGCAGGAAGATATTGCCTGTCTCTGCAGTCTCTCAGACACACTCTTTGGTGGACAGTTAAAATAGGGTGATGCTCTCCTGGAAATTTCTGAGGCCATGTGGATGCACAGGAGAGATAGGGTCGCTGTAATGAGCCTCACTTCCTTTTGCTCTTGTACAAACCGAGTCTCTCTAACCATTCTGCTTAACAAACAAGTCCTGTACTCTTGTTTTCCAATTTTTATTGTCTTTGGAGGCATATTGATGTTCACCTGCCCAGATATCTTTACAGCTACTAATGAAAAAATACCTACATTAACAACACAGACACAAGTGCACCTTGGGATGAATGTATTATTTATAAAGACTTACCATCACACCCCTCACAGTTACATTTTATGCTGCTTGTGGGTGTACTCCTGTGTCTTGTTGGCAATGCAATTAGTTGCACTGTGGGAGATTCCCAGGTTCAAAGCCAGGCATGTAAAATCTATTTCACCCCTTTTTAATATGTGGGTCTTTTTGTAAACGAAAAGAAAAAACCCAAAATCGTGGCACCCCTTCACAAACAAAGCAGAATAACACTATTTGTGAAAATCCTTACAAAGTCAGATCCAGCCTCTGCTACTGCTTTTTTCACGTTACAGCTCAGCATAGTTGTACTAGACCAGTACTGCTCTGCAGGTGGAAGTGTGAGGGCCATTGAACACTTTAAGTTTTTCCAGTGGATCACAATTACAGAAACATCTGTGCTAAATAACTTTGTGCAGATGCACTGTGAAAATTCAGTGTTCAATAGCCCTCAACATTTCTAATTTCTTACTTGTGGTGGTGTAGTTTAGAAGTTGCACGTTGGGTTGCAGTATAAAGCATATTGGAAACATTTGTGAAGGGCCTTTGCAGAATGCTTATGCTGCAGTGAAAGTGCTCCCAAGCGCTTTTGTTTCTTTATTTAGACTTATTCCATTTGAAAATGGACAAAATGCATGCTAAGGATGCTGTTGATATAATGCTGCGTGGGAGAGAGCAGAGGTTTGGGATGTTGGTTTGAAAAAGCCCAAAATCAAAATTTTTTTGTTAAATTTGGTACAGAAGGGAAACTTAGAAAAGCTGAATTTTAAAACTATGCAATGCTACAGTGAGATCATACAATTTGAAAAAGTTGAATCCATATGTTTCCTCAGGAAATGTATTCCCTACCTCCATTCTCTTTCCTCTAGGTGCTCTGTATTAGAAGAGCAGGAATGAAGTAAAATATTGAGGAATCCAGGAGCAGTTCTGTGAGTGCTTTGGATGGTTCCAAGCTTAACTTCCATAAAACACTTAGCAGGTCGAAATGCAGGTAGTGTTTTGTGCTTCCTTTTAAAGGGTTAGTTTAATCTTTAACCTGATCCATGGAAATGCTTTAAACAGGCCTTGATTCCAGATTCAGTGGTGTCTGCAACACAGGAATGATTTGCTGGAATCTTTTTCCATGAGACACCCACTGAGGGACTTTTGGTACTTTTCTCCTGTATCAGGACATCTATGGAATTGTCTGGACTGGAGTTAACTATGTATTTCAGATTTAAGCCTGGTTGGGATAGGCAGCAGAGGGACAAGTCATGTGCTACAAGTAGTGTGATATTTATCCTCTGTTCCTCATAGGCTGAGCTTATCCCATATCATGGCAGACAGCCCAGCTCAGCAAAAGCCATTTCCACTTCATTTCTCAATGTCTGATTTTGCTTCCATTGAAGTTAATGGCAAAACTCCCACTGTCTTCAAGTGCAGAGGGATCAGATATTCAGAGAGGTTGGCTACACTTTTTGTGCTTTCATCTACTTGGAAGCCAAATTTTGCACTTAACTTCTTTTGATCTCTTGTAAAACTCAAGCTTTAACTTATTTTCTCCCAACTATTTCTGTAGCTTGATGTTACACGTTTCTGTGGTTTTACTGGTTGGGCAGAACTTGTTATTCCTATTCTATGTATTGGTTCATATAATAATTTTACTTTAATGAAAGACTAGATATTTGTTTCCCTGCAATCAGATTTTGTTGCTGTACTTTAAATCACTGCAACCTTTCTGTGGACTTAGGCTCTTGTTAACAAAGGTCATAATGACTGGCCATACATAATTATTTGTGTTAATGAAATACTTGGCTGCATTTATGGTCCATTCAGGAACAAGTATGAGTCTGATAGGGACAAATATGTTTTTCAGTGTGGATTTACATACATTTATGGATTAGAATCAGGCATTCCTCCTTTTATAGTCAGTGTAGGTTTAACTAGGTTAAAAGGTTTTCCTGAATATTCATTCAGACATTTCTTTTGAAATAAGCTTCTGGTTTAAGTTTTGCACAAATTAAAAAGTACATAAAAACTGGAGGAGGAGAAGAGAAGGGAGTTGAAAAGAAATGAAAAACTAAGTATATTTAAGTTTTAGGGCTTACAAACTCCCAAATTTCAGAGCTTTGTGAAATTAAAAGGTTAGCTATGAATAACCACAATCAAATCTTTTCTTTTGTCCATATTTAATTCAAATGAGATTGCTCCATATTGACTTCTAATGCTAAAAGGCCACCCATCATGGAATCCCTGCAGCCAATGAAGCAAGCAAGTGAATGCTTTCTTAAATGATGCTAATCAGTCCAGAGAGGCCTGCCCTCTATCCCCATCAGTATTCTGTAATTCAGATGTGCTGATAACCTGAAATTGAATGTGTCAGTATGCAGACATGTGAAGAAAAAAGGAAACTAAAAGGCAAAAGAGGCAGCTATAGAGACAATGCCTGTTTGATTTTTTTTCTTTTAAGGGAAGAATAAAAGGAATAGTTAGTAGTTGTTCTCCAATGCTGAGTGCTATTCAAGACCATACAGAAAATTCATAAACAGGCTAGACAATTTCCAGATGGAGAAAAAAAAACAAAAAAAGAAAAAAAAAGGTAAACAAAACAAACAAAAAACCCCAACAAGTCCCAGATCACAAAATAAAATATATTTTAGGAAGATAATATCCACTGGTATTATTGAAATGTTTCTGTGTAACTAAAGATGTTCCACTCTAAACTCTTTAAAAAGAGGCACTTTAAAATGCTTTTAAAAACTCTTACCCTTGCAGTATCCAGTAGAAGTCAGTTGCTACATCATTTCTGCCTCTTGATTTTCCCCAAAATTTAGATTTTAGCTGTTTTATATCACATCTGGTTTAAATTTTGAACAGATATTTTCATGTCATATGCAGATTTTCTTCCAAAAAATTTCATACATTTGCTGTTATATTAGATAGTGTTGTATCAAAAAATAGATCAATTTATTTATTTTTGTAAGCTTCCTTCAAGATAATAATTCTTTAGCGTTCTTAAAAAATTTTTGCAGAAAGTTTGGTCTCCTTTGGGCCTGTTGTGCATGTGTAAGCAGAGGCACACATCTGAAGGCAGAACTGGGTCCTTTGTTCTTCAAGTGTTCTGCTGCTTCTCATAATATTGATGTTGAAGATGTTGCTTCAATTTGGATTTGACCTTTTGGGCTCATACTCAAGTTCAGCCTTATATTTTGCAAAAAGAAGAATTGCAATAAATGTTTTTATTTCATATAAATGTATGATGTAAAAAGTCTATGTCATATATGTTTTTCATTACGTTAGCAGTGGAAGATCATTTCTCCACTGGCAGCCTGTATCACAAATTTATCAGAGAGAGGAATAATACTGGTGGTAGTGCAGAGTTGAGATCTGGGGCACTGAGAGAAAGTGGAAACAGTTTGCTTATAGGACTTCTATAAGTGATGTTGTTGAAAGCCATTTAGCTTTTCTTGTCAGTGGCTTGCAATGGAGACAAGTGTCTGTGTCTCCATCAGCAGTGGGGAAATGGGGACATTGGGAGGAGGGATGGCTTGTCCAAGCTTAGTGAGTAGGTCAGCTGGTGGACCTGGCAATGAGCATGGGCTCTTGAACACAGCACAACCCCTCAGTGGGTGCTGCCAGCCCTTGGTGTCCTTCCCAAGCCCTGGGTGTGTTGTGGGAGGTGCATTCATCAGGTGTGTGTGCAGCTGTGCTGTGCCTGGGGGATGCTCGGGGCCTTGGGCTCACCTGGCCTGCAGGTAAACATGTGGCTGTGGGTGACTGTGGTGGCCACAACTCAAAACCTAGCACTGAGGAAACAGGTGAAGGAGGAGTAGTTCCCATCCTGAATGCTGTATTTGTCACTCTGTCTGCAGACCTTGTTGTAGGCACAGCTGCTTGAGGCTGCTATGGAACAGTCATATTATCTGTTAGAAAAGATGAATCTTTTCCAATGCCAGTTAAAGATTAGTATATGTTCTGGGTCTGACTGAAAATATTTTAAAGGTTTTGGTGACTGCTTTAGCCTCCAGAGGACTGTGGTGTGCACTTTTGTGTTCCTCAGTGCCCCCTCCACACAAGGAGAGGACGGAGGCTGTGGTGGCTGCCCACGACACTGAGCTGTGAACAGGGCACCAGATTCCTCACAGCTGGTGGACAGGTTCATGTTCACTTGCATGTGGATGGCCTAATGCTCCCACCATTAGCCTGATTTTCAGTGTGCTGAGGACTGCAGCTTCTCTTAATCAGTGGGATCTAAGGGTAATTAGCGTTTACTGAGGGACCACTCAGATGCCCTGCTGCCATGGCTTTCCAAGTCTGTTGATGGAATGGAAAGAGACCAAGAACCAAACCGTGTTCTCTGGTCCCCTGTCTGTCACAAGGAGATTAGAGGCTAGCCTGAACAGGATGGAAATGACATCCTGAATTTTAATTATTTATCTGTGCACTTTTTTATATCTTCTCATTGCTTGGATATTTCATCTTATCTTAAAAATATTTATTTGAAATTGTCAGTGATCAAAGGCTGAGAAACAAAACCGAGCTGGATATGATTTTTTTTTTTTTTCTTTTGGAGGAAATTGGAGTGTCAGGATAATTCTAGTGTATGCAAACTTTACAAGATGAAGCCAATCCAAATGTTACAACCTTAAGCTTCATAGTGGAAGATTAAAACTAACATACATATATGTGATCAATTTTGCCTACCATGAGAATTCAAAGATAACTGGTATATCTTGTTTTTAATTCAAATTAAGTGTTTTTTACTTGATCATTTTATACACACACATGCACGCACTCCCTCACAAGCACACGTCTGTGTACTGAATTGATAAAGAAGAACTCTGGTTAAATAATCCACTTTTGTCTGACAACGGAATCAGTTATAGAGGTGCAAATATGCAGAAAGCTATTTGGAAATGCATCCTCGTAGTTGTCAGGTTTTATTATGCAGGAAGGTGTCATGTTTGTTACGAAGCTGAGTGCAGATGGCAGAGTGGAAGAAATGGATCACTAATTTTAACAATGATTAATGAACAGAGATAGAAAATGAATTACATTGGACTATCGGAGGCAAGAAATATTTTTGAGAAAATTTTGACTCATCTGCTGTGCTGTTCTCTGTAAATTATTTTCTGAAATTCTATATGTTGTCAACAGTTGACTGCATTTTCCATTACTGTCTATTTCTGTTCTTAAGTACTTTTGTGTTATTAGAGATACATAATTTAAAAATACCAATACATTCCTGATTACTTAGAGAAAGTATATGTAACAGTATGAATGTTCCAAAGGCTCTGACCACAGATGTCCTGTTTTATAATACTTACTAATTCTTCACCCTTATATTGCTACATTAGAAATATTTAGTGACATTTTTTCCTCATATTAATAGAAGGAGGTGGTTGGGATGAGGAGTCCTTCTGTGTTCTTTATAAAAATAAGGAAAAAATGTAGACGCAAAGTTAACAATAAAACGCAGCCAAGTCGGTTAACGTGGTTTTAAGCTTACAGTGCTGATTCCACCATTTGTGATTTCACAGTCTAACTGGGAAAAACATACACACAGCTGCTTTTTAAATTGCTGCCACCCACGTGCTCCCCTCCTTCACTATAAACTCTGCTGGCGCATATGCGCTCCCTGCGCTTACCCACGCGCTCAGTGGCCGGTCTCGCACATCCCGGGCTGCAGGGGGAGAACGGAAGTTACCACTAAGTTATAATTTGCTGTTTATCCTTGTTTTACAGCCTGCTGAGATGGGCAGCCTCCCCAGCTAAGCAGAGCCCCTTGCAGTTTGGATTTGAGGGCTGTGTGGGGCTCGCCTGTCCTCAAAGGAGGATTAGTTCTGCTTGGAAAGAGCTGTGTCCTCACCCCCTCTTCCTTCCAGTATTAAAATATATAGTAAATAGAAGAGAAACACGGTGACTGAAACAGAATTAAATGTTTCCATTGTCAATTATGGAGAGGTAAAATGGGGTCAAAGGCTGGCTGGGTCCTCAGCAGTGAGGTTTATGCAGGGGGAAGAAGGGAGGAGAAAGGGTCTGATGGGTGAGGTGCCTCATGCCAGTGTTGCTGCTGTCTGGGAGGCATGCAGGTGAACTCTGTTACAAGTGAGAGGAACCCAGGGTAATCAGGAAAACAGTGCCTCGGTGTTTTTGGAAAGCTCCCTGGCACTTGTACATAAAATCCCAGGATGATTTCACATCTGGGATGCCTTTTCATGACATTGTGCTGAATCTCTCCTCTGGTCTCCAGGGCTGGACAGTGTCCTGTGGTTTAGCTGTGGGTATTGGGATGTAGATGGTTGTGTTTTTCTGTGTCTCTAGGGTGTTTGTTGCGCTATTTTGGTGATCATTATGCTGGTAAGCCTTGGAAATTCATTGGATGATGGTTAATTGCGTTACTCCTTCCTGATACTACACACGAAGCAGAGCTTAGACCTCTGTAACAGGTTTTGTTCCAGGCAGGATAGTTCCCTTCTTTACATTTCACCCGAGTTTGACCTGTCACTGCTCATTAACCACATGTGGTGGGTGACTGTACTTCAGTCCACTGCTGAGACCTCTTCCTGTCTGATGCTTCATGTGAACATGTCTGTACTTTCTGCTGTTTAAGGACCTGATCCTTTTACTGGTGTGAAGAGCTCATTCAAGAAATCTCATTGATTTCAAGAAGACAGTTTGTGTGCAAAGGAAGTGCTTGGCAGGATTCAGTCTCAGGCAAGCAGCTTTATTGCTAGAGTATCCTCTTCTCTGTATGCAAAATGATATCCTAAAGATTGCTTGCTGTTGTGTAAAAGAAAACGATAATTCTTGGGGTAGGTGTAAAATTATTCAATAAATTTGTACACTTTCCACGTAAATGATCTCTTTTCTGCAACATCAGGCTATGGTAGGAGACACATGTTCCCAAAGAGATGTTGGGCTAGCAAGGAAATGGCAATTCCATGTCCATTGCCTTTTTTACAGGTGTCAGGCTCAATCCTGCTGCTGCTAAGTGTATGGCACTTGTGATTTTTAACCTTAGAAGCTGCAGGAGATGTGTGGTTTGAGAACTTCAGACTCAAGTTTCCAGGAGCTTTAGTCATAAATACAGGTCTGTAAGATACTCATGAATGATTAACTCTGTCTAAATTGTGCTTACACTTGCAGAAATACCTGAAAAATGCACTGCTCTTCAAAATACATCAGGGGACATTTCCCTATAGCATTTTGAGTCATGGAATACATAAAGTTACCTGGAGTAATTTGAACTTTTATCATTGGTTTGTGTCTGTGCTCAAGATTTGTGATTTCTTCCATATTCTGTTTAAAGATGTGCCTTAATCTTTCTAGAAAGTGTTAGAGAAAATTTAAAGTGACTTTACGGACGACTGTAACTCTAAGATTTTGCATGTAATTATGGTCCTGATGGGAACATGCTTTAGAAAAACAACTACTGGAACAATACAAGTCCTGCTCGGGTTACGTAGCATATGCTAAACACTGTGAAAACATACCCTGTGCTTTAGTGAACAAGGTAGAAATGCTCCTGGGAGCCAATTTAGAATGTGACTTAAGGCATGCGTGGCTTTTTGTCTGCGTTTCTTTTGGCAAACTGGTGAAACAGCAATGGTAGCTGGGAATCCCTGGTAAGCCCCTGAGATTGCTGTGCCCAGACCTTCGAGAGGTTGGGCAGTTGTCAGCTTTGGACTTTGCCTTTGTTTTAGAAAATTATTTTGCTCTCCTGCTTCTTTTTGTCTCTGCATGGTAGAGCTGAGTGTGGGATGTGAACTTGGACAGAGGGGCAGGAGAAATAATGAGGCTTTGACAAGCCACTGCTTTCACTACAGTAATACTATTTTCCACCTTGGTAATAAACAGTTAAAATGTCTTTTTTTGTGTGTGTATGTGTAGGATCAATATATATGCAGTGAAGTGGCTGTGATCAATGTGCTGATTTAGGTTTTCAAAATTTCCTGTTTGATACTATAGTTCTACTTGAATATGTTACTATATATATATGTATATAAAGACATGGTTTTGTACTTATTGAGACGTGTTATTTAACTGAATGTGGATAGCATTGCAGACATGAGGGTATGGGTGTGAATAAAAATCCCCTGTGGTCTTTCTTAGACCTCAAGTGGCTAATCTTAATTTCTTATGGCATCTTATTAGTTGAAGCTAATGCAAGTAACCTTAACTAAATTTTGCTTCACTGTTATATAAAAAGCAGGAAGCACAAAGAAAAAATTGTGGTTTTAAAGCATTAGTTTTCTTGGTGTGATAGCTTATGTGCATAAGCAATTGCAAAATATTTGTGAGACCAACACCTTGGTTATCACCATTATCTTGGCTTAACTTGAAGTACTGGGGAAGAAGAGTTGGGTTTGCATTGACATTGATATTTTCCACTTGAGTGCTTCTGTCCTTATGTTCTTCAGGGAATGTGCTATCCTCTATTTTAGAACATTTAATACATTTATGTAGTACATACGTGCGAGCTAAGGTGTATATAGGTGCTTCAAACATAAATTATTGATACTAACATGAGCTATACCATGATCTAGAGGATAACTAGGAGGCCTGTCATACTTCTATTACTTCAGGTAAATAACTGATTGACCTTTGTGGTGTGCTGATACTTCACTAATCAGAACCTGAAATCTGTATAACAACACTTCATTTACTTGATAGACAAAAGAACAATTGCACTTGAAGTAATGTGATTTCTAAATAGACACTGCCTGTCAAAAATAAATGCATTAGAAGTAAAATGTAGCTCAAGGAGACAATTAGCAAACAGAGGTGACACTGTAAACAGGTGCACCCATTATTCCCAAAGCTTGTGGCAATATATTCACATCTTTTAGACTGATGGAAGATCATGTGACAGTTTGGTGAATTATCTATCTGTATCATCTGACTGATGAAGCCTGCTGCAGTTGCAGATCATTTAAAAATGCATCTCACAAATTACATGGTAGCTGGGAAAAAATGCAGGTTTTTCTGAACAATGCTTTTCTAAAGCTATGTGCTGGAATACCTAATTTTTCTTTGAAAGGATGTAGACCATTTCATTATGCTATGTATACAGTCAGTTAAGGTTGTGCAAATTCATTACAATGTTTGTTAATCTATAAAACATTTTCTATTCCAGTTTTAGTGACATTGAATATTTTTTTATGTGCTATTTCTGAAACATTTTTTCCTATGAGCTGAAAGGGAATAACACATTTTTATATAGACTTCTTAAATCGCTACTTATCAAGGAAGATTTGAGATGAGAACATTTGACCTACATCTTTTTGTGGGTTATTGGATTTTTTTTTTTCCTACATGGAAAATGTAAAACAAACAAGAAAGAATCTATAAACAAACTCCCTCTCTCTTTCTCTACTAGACTGTGATGAGAGCAGTAACACTCATGAAATGTCCTCTTATGTGATGTGGTGAAAACTGCCTCAGATGGTGTTTTGTAATTTGATGCTCTAACTAGATAGTTAGGAATGAAAAATGCTTTTTCCTAAGCTATCATTTCATAAGTTTTTTATATTTTCTTGTCTTTAAAACTGTGAATTGATGATTGTTTTCTAGAAGTAGAATTGAGTTGTGTATGAGTGGATAGTTGCTGTTCCTGGTGACAATTAGGCTCCAACACCTTCACAACTCTTCCACACTCCAACACTCCCTTGACACCTGACTGTGTTATTGTACGGGATTTTTTGTTTGTTTGGGGTTTTTTTTATAATTGCTACAAATTTTGTTTACAGTAGCACTTGGGGCACTCCCATGGAGCTAGATATGAAATAAAACTGCCTTTTGTCTTTTGGCACATACCTCTTCCCAAAAGAGGTGCTTCTGAGATGCTCCAGAATTGGAGATTTTGATTTTTCCCCTTACTGTTCCATACCAAAGTCCTGCGGGTGACACCTATCCCTAAGTGAGCATAAATGAAAAAAATAGTTTATATCTTTTCAGCAGTTAAAAGGTAGTGGGCTTAGGCCTGCAATCCCTTTAACTTTTGTTATTAACTGCACATAAAAGCCATAGAAGTGCAGAGGTGAACTGAAGTCAAATAGTCCTGCAGATCTTAGGAAGACTCTGGAAGAATCTAAGGCTGCTCATTTTGAGGGTTTTTTGTTAAGTGGCTGAGGAACTGACCCACTGAATGTTTTGAGGCCTGTCCTGCCCTGAATCTTTTTGTATGTGCTAGCAAAAAGGTTCTGCTTTGCTGTCTGTAAGTGGCTTTCAGGAGCCAGTCCTCTTGAAATAGTGCTTTTATCAGGAATGGAGTAATCTGTCTTTTGAAGGCTTTTGGGGCAGCTGGTTTTGATGGGGAGCTGCTCTCAGTAGCCCCTCTCAGGCTTGAGGGAAAGGGCTTGTCCTGCAGGCTGGGGAAGGATGAAGGGGAGGGATGAAGGGGAGGGATGAAGGACAGGTGAGATGGACCTGCAGTGCCCTTCTCTGGCACTGCTGCCCAAACACAGCTGTTGTATTCCTTTGCAACATCTGGGCAGCAGAAGAAAGTGATTGTGGCCTTTGTCAGTGTTGATATGCCAATGATTATTGCAGATCTGCAAGGGGCATATTTTTGCTTTTTTAATTACATTTTTCTTGTAGCTTTTTACTACTTTCTCTGACACCTTTGGTCGGCGTCTTCAGCCTAAGCATGTAGATGCAGATCACTTCAGAGGAGTTTTGTCTGCTTAAACACATGTAAATTTGGATTATGGTTGGTCTTGAGTGGCAGATCTCTGGCAAAAGGGTTGAATTGGAATATGTCAGTTTTGACTGCTTTTATTCAGGAATGGATGGATTTGGATTGAATTTCCTGAAATGCAGTAGGGGGGCAGGACCTGTGCTCTCCGAGGGGCTGTTCAGGGCATGGCTGAAGCCCTCATCTGCCTTTTTGGCGTGGCTTTGCATAGAGGTATTTTCTCCTGGCCAGTGGATGATGTTGGTGAGGAGGAGCAGCTCCAAGGACAGTGGCTGAGCTGCAGGCTGTGCGTGGGGTGAGGTGTGACACCTGCCAGCCCAGCTCCAGCTCCTCCCTGCCCGCTGGGAGCAGAGGGAAAGGGGAGAGACAGGGGGGTGTCCTGCTGGTTTATTCAACTTTGATTTTCATGGAAGCCCTCACAGGATTGTGATTTCTGTGAAATACAGAGTGGGGGAAGGAAAAGGACCTCAAACTTTTTGCAGGACAGGAAAATATTTCCTGCCCAGCTCTTAAAGGATTACCCAGAGAAATTTTCTTTTGCTTATATTTTTCTTTAATGAGTCAAGCCCCTAAAAATGTATTATTTCATATTCAAAGTGACATTTTAACATATATTTGCCTGACAATATGACACACATATTGGTTTTAATGAGGGCCTCATTATAAAAAAAAATGCATCTACTGAATAAAATACAAAATATTTTCACCTAAATGTTGTGTAAATTATTCAGAAACAGGGTTCCTTTGACAGGGACGTGTGAGGAGCTGGGGCTGCCATTGTCTGTAGTACTCCTGATCTCTGGATAGCTGCAGGACTCCCACCCACTCCATTTGCTGGCACAGCAGCTTCCCCCAGACCTGGCCAGGGGAAGAGCTGATGGGCCTGAGTGCCCCAGGTCTGGAGCTGTGTGTGGGAGGGACACAGACAGGGGCACAGACTGACCTTGCCCTGCCTCCTGCATGTCCCCAGGGCTGGGAACTCTGGTAGGGAGGAGAAGTGGTGACAGTGGAGGTGATGGATTGATTGTTCCTCTGTTGTGGGGTCCATGTGGGACCACCGCAGGATCTGGCGCTCAGAATCACCAGATCTCAAGCACAGAACAAGCCTGACACACACAGGCTTCCCAGTCCAGGCAAAACCAAATGCATTCTCTAACAGTTATTATTAAATATTTCAGACATTAGTACTAACAAGCCCTGACATCCCATCCTGTGTGCTCTGATACCAGCCATGCAGCAGCTGCTGGCTTTGGTGGGTGCAGGTTGGGATCCTGCCTCAGTTCTAGCAAGTGCTCTCTCGTTTTTTTCTTTTCCCCTCCCTCCTCTTACTTTTTGCCCGAAATAAGCCCCAAACCACATGCACATATAGCACAGAGTTAAATGTGTGTTTTCTTGGCAAGGGTTAATAATCAATGTAGATCTTAACAAAGGAGATGCTGCCTTATTATACTGTGAAACTTTTTTTTCTTAACTGTCAGTGAAGCAGTACTAATTATTACTCCAGTGTAAATGAGGTCATTTCCTATTAAGAGAACAAAATGCTTAGCCTTGCCTTGCCAATTCATACCATCTATTTTTCACACATACCCAGCTTCTTAGATTTTTTTTCAAATTTTGATAAAATCCATTCATTTGTATTAGAAAAGTGTAAACCATTGCAATAATAGTTGCCCATTATTATCCAGATGAGCTTTTGTAATGTGTGGGTTGTTTGAATACCATGTGTTAGCTATGGAACAATTAGCCAGCTGAATGGTTCTTTAAAACAATCAGATACTTTTATCTCCCTGAAAAAATACATTCCTTGGAAGTGTACTGTTTAACTGTAAATTCTGAGGAACATTAAACTCTCATTGCAAGTAGTACTTTAGGATATATGTTGATCAAGGACAAAAAGACATCGAAATATCTTGTCTTCGTGTTTTCATTTTTTTTATGCAAGCAAAAAGATTTAAGGAATATTGTAGCAAACAAAGGGTAATTGTTTTAGCCCAGATGTTGCTTTTGCACAACAAGCAGGTTACAATGTTCCCACAGAGCTGATGAGCCCAATCAGTGAAATGATTAAAAATTGATTTTGTCCCTGTAATTACAGTATGTAAACTACTTAGCTTGGATTGCAAAGGAAGTGATTTTCTAATTACGTATATACTCTGGTGTCTAATGATTGGTTTTTTGAAGTAATGAAGAGAGAGCCCTAACGACTCCTTGGTGCTCTGTTGTTTAAGAAAGACCATCTTTAGAGTAAGCAGCAACAGACAAAGAGTTTAAATTGAATTTTCAACACTGTTAATGTGCACATGGATTTGTTTATTAAAGAGACAGTAGCATAATTTGATTGGTTGAGAACATCATGGCTTTTTTATTATGTAATATATTAAGATGCATGTGTCATGGTATAGGCACGGAGGTGATGGAAACCTTTCTTTGTACTACTTTAAATTCATAATGTTTTCTTACAACTCAATCAGGTTGCCACAAATGTCTGTTCATCCTGTGCATCCAGAACACCAACTGGAACAGAGCACAGGTGTCCAATTTTCCTCAGAGCAAAGTTGTTTTTCTTAGAGGTGGAAAGTAAGTTGGCCCTTTTTAGCACATGCATTGGAACTAAGTGGGCAGTTGTCTGACCTGGCTTTTTACATTCTAAACAACTCTTTGCAAGGCAAGAAGCCCAAGTAGAGAGAAGCCAGCGCTTGGGGTGTTGTGGTCAGCACAGGTCGGGGCAAGGAGCAGGGATTTGGGGTGTGGGTGCTGCTCTGCAGCCACCTGGGGCTCGCACCCTGACCTGGGGTGTTTTCTGGGGGAGCTGTGTGCCAGGTCCTGGGGTATCCCAGGTGGCAGACGCTGTCCTTGGGGTCTGGCACGTGCAGCAGCTACTGGAGACCCCTGGGCAGGAGGGCAGCAGCTGCCCTCACAGGGACTGGTGCTCTGGGATGCCCCTGCTCCCTCCTCCTCTGCCTCTGGGGACCCCAGCCTGGCAGTGGGCAAGGTTCTCCCTGCAGTGTGTCACTACTGGAGCACAGCACAGCTGCAGCCCCTGGAGCTCCTGCTGACTCCAGGGGAAGTGTTCCTGTGTGTTCCCAGGGCACGAGGGGCCCCTGGGGCTGCACCCACCCCTTTCCCAAGCCACAGTGGCAAGTGCAGAGGCACAGCAGTGGTACAGGTGTCACCAGCAGTGGTGCTGGACTGGTCTGCAGCAGGGCCTGATCCAGCCCCACCAGGTTAAATGATGTCCCCTGACTTCTGGGGCTTTGGATGAGGCCTGAGCAGGAAGGGCAGGAGCAGCACCATGCTGAAGTGATTCATCTTGCAATCAGCAACTAGTCCTAACAGGGGCAAGTTAACAGTGGTGTTAGTGACAAAGAACACAGCAAGGTAGAAGCTGCACAAAATGAATGCAAACTGGGATGTCTGGAGCACAGACAAGTAGAAAAACCTAAGGAGCTGAAGAGAGTTGTGCCTCTGATAAAATATTTTTGCAAACCCCTTGGCTCCCCAGGAGTTAAAAGGATGCATTCCTGCCCTGTTCTCTTTGCTGTCTCTGGCTCACTTGTATCAGGAGGGAGAAATGAGAGCAGTAGTTTGTAGATCTAGGTGATGTAAAGGAGCTTCCCTGAAAGGATGTTAGATCAAACAGCACAGATTTGCTAGGAGACGTGGACAAATCCTCTCATGGTTAGCTTTGAGTTTTTAAACACCTTGTGTTTATAGGCAGACAGCTTTAGTACTGGAGATCTCTGAGTGCTTGGGCAGGGCACACACACCCAGGGAGGAAGGTCTGTAAGTGGGGACTGGTACCTGGCTGGAGAGGCTGTGGTGACACTGGTGGAAACCATGCCCCAGCCTGGGAAAAGCGGTGTCAGCTCTCATGTTTTTCGGGAACAGTGGAAAAATACTGAGATTTATTCCAGCATCCTGCTTTAGGGACTGTTTATCTCTCTTCATTTATGCATGTAACTCCCAGTGACACTAACTGGACCCTTCAGGCCCCGCTGGTCCCATCCTGCATTTCTGATGATTGCAGTGCTCACGTGGAGGCTTGGGAAGAGAGTCCTGCACAGCTCCTGGGCTGGCTTTGCGCTGTCATTGAGCCTCCTTCCCTGCCTATCCCTGTCCCTGCATCTCTGATGTGCCCAGGGTGAGAGCAGCTATGCCATGGCAATTCAAGAGGCCCTCAGAAAGCAGCTGATAGGGAATAATTATTTAAACATGACACCTCATTCCATCAGAAAGGGTACGCCGTTTACAGAGGGCCTGAGCCTTGTCTCCTTGAGATTAGCAGGGGTTTAACATTGAGTTGAGCAGGAATGGGATGTGCTGCTAAGAGCCACACAATGAAGATTTTTAGTCTCAGCATCTGGGGAAAAGTCCTGTTCAGAGTAAGTCCATGCTCAAGCTCCTGTTTTCCCTTGCTGTGTGTTAGATTTCCATCTGTAACCTGCAGAAATCCTTCTGGCCCCCGCTCATCAGTGGGACGAGATTACTTTCTCCCTTTCATGTCTCTAATTCATTTCAAAGAATGAGCTACATAAGCATGTTTTAAGAATGAACAGAAATTGTGCTGTCATACCCCAGTTATGTCTCTCCACTATGTATTATTTTTATCATACAGTTTCTGAAGATCTTTGGGGTTTTTTCTTCTCTGGGATCACTCACTGAGCCAAGTGCAACTGCACAGCAGTGTTACTTGGGAGGCTTACTGTAATAAATTGGTCTGTAAGGATTCATGGTGCCATTTTTTAATGCTAGGGAGTGTATTAGACACTGGTAAACTGTCCCAATTTGACCTAAGTGGAACTGTCTTAATTTGTTTCCAAGCAGCTTGCTGCCTGTACCTTTAAAATATCTGCTTTACATAGTCAGTGTCAAATGTGTTAGAATAATATTAGCACAGGTAAGTAAAATACCTTTTTATAAGGCTTTAAATCATTTCTGTTACAGTTTAATGTGTAAAGCTACAGATTTTCCCAATTTGTTCGTAAGGTTATGTATCACAGACCTTAAATCATTTAAGGTTTTAAACCTGAGGGGTTCACTCTCAGTCATGAACTGGAAAGCAGATTGCAAGAGACATTGACATGCTGATCAATGACATGAAGCCTCCAAACAAATCAGTACAGGACTTTAAGAGATGAAGCCTTACTGTGTTCTGTCTGTCATCAGAATTTATAAAGCATCTTAGTGAAAGCCCCTTGAGAATCATTCCTAGAATTTTGCAAGTCATGAGCGTGTATGTAAAAGCTGAATTTTTTTTTTTAAACACAAGTAGCCTTGTAATAGCATAGCAAAAATGTGGTCTATGATGTTGGTGTAGGAGTACTGAGAACCTGTTCAGTGAGATAACATCTTTCAGAAACCTAACAGTTTATTATCTTTGTTTCTGTTTCTTGGCTTTTACGTTGAATGAGCTGCAAGTAAACACTAGAAAGGTATCTTTGAGATTTTAAGACATCAACAAGAGCAGAAATTCCAGACAAACAAGCTGTCACTGTTTTTAGATACTGTGCAACTGAAAATGTTGGATGGGACCTGTGTTTATCTGCAGCAGTCCAGGAATTTGCTGTTCCTATGTATTCAAATACAGCAACTGAAATTCACTTATTTAAGTTCCAAAATGGTATGGGCCTTCATAAATGGGATCTGAGTCCTGTCTAGATATAATTGTATGTTTAGGAAGACCAAATCTGATGACAGGGGTTTCCTTTGACCAGTTACAGAAGGTTTTTTATTCTCTACAGACAGCATTGTAGGTTCTTCTCTTGACTCTGGCAATGGTTTTCCTCTCGTGTAGCTGGGTTTACCCATTGATATGGGGTGCTTGGAGTAATGCCTTGTACCTGCTCACCACCCATTCAGCTCAAGAGGAAAGTGTCTCATGAGAGGACAGGCTTTGCTGTTCAGGGCTTACAAATCAAATATAAACCCTGAGATAACTGGTGAGTGAAGGAAAACTGGGCATGAGGAGAGAGCAGGGAAGAACGTCTTCCTAGGTATGAGGAGCAGTGGGGATGGAACACCAGGTGATCACTGCAGGATGGTTGTGGTTTGCTGTGGAAATGTGAGTTTTAAAAAAGGGGCTTGAAGCTTTAATTGGAGTAATTCTCCTGTGTCAGAAAAGTTATATGGAAAAATTATCACTTGGAAAAGGTTTTGAAAGGCATGGCGAAGTCTGGTTCGGCCTGCAAGCGAGGAGGGAAGCAGTGGGATTTGGGAAGCCTTATGGTGAACCATCACAAGGGCAATGAGAGGCCTGTGGTTGGTGTGGTGGGGAACCAGAGGGGGAAGTGGAGGTGGTGTGGGCAGAGTGGGACACTGCAGGAGCACTTTGCACTGGATGTAATCCTGACAAGGTGGAGACTGCAGAGATCTTACAGGATACAAGAGAAGAGCAGTATCAGTATTATACTAAGGGAGGGCTGTGCTGCCTAGTTGTGAACTTCTGTTTTCAGAATTATTTCATAATGTTTCCATCAGCAAGAGGAGCTCCCAAAATTGTTGTTTACCCTTCAAGCCAACAAATAGCACTGAGCAGCAGTGTGGTCCTGTCGGTGCTGAGCGATTTAAACCCAATCCATGGCCAAGCTCCTGATTGCTTCCCCCAGAAATGAGGGCTGCAGTTTCACCAGCCACTGCTTCTCTGGGCAATCATGGTTGGGAAGGTGAAACCCTGAGGCTCTGCTGCTTGAACTGGGCTTTCAGAGCCTGCTGTATGTGAAAGAGTTTGGTTTTTTGGATGTACAAAGTGTATTATTTGGAAGTGACCTTTAATTTTATTTGTTAGACGTTCATAGGAATAAACATAGTTAGAATTCTCAGTCATAAATTCTTCAGATTATAGCTTCAGTCGGGTGAACTTTATTTTGCTCTAAGAAAACCCTTTGCTTTTGTTTCTGTTTTGCTTACTAATGTAATGGCCCTAAATTCACTACTGACAAATATCTTGGAAGTATTCTGCTTGGCTTTTACTGCTGGCTCTTATCTCTTTTAAGTAGGGTTTATTAGATGAGATCATCTACAAAGGATTATTTCTGTTATAAAATGGAATTAAAAAAAAGTAAAAATACAATTAGTAGCTGTTCTCTTTTTACTCAGTTTGAAAGATTAGAATATCAATGTCAAAGAGAATAACTGGGTTTCTGGAGTATGCTATGAAACTTTTGTTTTATCCTGTTTTGTCCTCTTTTGCTGTACTGTCTAGGGGAAAGGATCAGAAGAATTTCATTCTGTTCCTCATCATTATCTTGAGAGGAGGTTTTCCCTCTCAAAACAATCCAGAACTGAAAGAAGTTTTCAGTTCCAAATATGAAATGACCACCAAACACATACATTATGAAAGCTAAAAATAAAAGGTGTTAATCCCATTAATATCATAACTCTTAAAGCTCTCTGCTGTCCTGTAGATTGTCTGCTTGAGGTGGAATTGTAATATTTTAATGTAAATGTCTGATTCAAACACTGAGTTTTGACATATTAAATTTCTCACAGGTTTTATTTTTCCAGTTGTGACCTTCAGTACCTATCCTGTGTCTTTTAAGAATTTCCTCATCCAGGGAACAGATTTGTTGGCTTAAGAATAACTGGTAAGAATACTTATATTGTTCTCATAATGTTTTCTTCTGCTTATGGATCTGAGTCTAGCTTTGTTTTTCCATATTAAAAAAAAAAAGTAAAATGAGATACCTAAATTGGATTTTTAAATCTGTTCTCACATTTTTGATGTCTTCAAAAATATTATGTCTGTGTCTTGCAAAACTTTTTATTGTAGTTCTTTCAGGTTGTAGTGAGCTACAAATAGATTTTTTTCATTAAAAAAATTCTGCTTGGTAAAATCATGAGCATTCATCTTTATGCAGTTGATATGTAATAATTGTGTTGGGGATGAATCATCATTTATTACTTTATCATCAGACTGGATTTAAAAAAATCCATGACACTCCTGATTAAATTAATTTTATCATTTTTGGTTGTTTTTTTTTTTTTATCCCGTAAGTTCAATAGAACATCTCATGCATATTATTAAGAACCATATTCTGTCGATATATTAGCATGAGAAGAACACCCATGAAAATCGGTGGGTGGAGGGGTGTACTACATTGTCTGTGTGATTTTTCCTCTGAGCTATAACAGTGCAGGAGACGAAAAGCTCCTGTAAAGTCTGAGAAATCAGATTGGTGTGGAAATAGGTGTGAAATCAAAATTGGGTTATTTGGCCCTCAGTTTGAAATAAAAGTCTAGCTTCCTAGGAAATAACCAATAATTAATTCCACATTCCACATGCATTAATTGATCCTTAAATCAAAATTTCTGATAGTTTCTGGTCCCAAATCAAATTCTTATGTTATTTCTTTATTTTAATTGTTATACTGGGTTGTCCATTCCTTTTTATATCTTGTGAATTAGTAGAAACTCTGTGAATCAGAGGAATTGTGCTGATTTATAGCTTATGTGAGAGGATATCCAGGCATATTAAAGCTTCAGTACTGCAAATGCATAAGCAGGCATTGAATTACTGATGCTAATGGAATTACTCACGTGAGTAAAGTTAAGTAGAAACGTAAGTGTTTTCAGGATTGATGTCTGTACTTACAAATTTATATCATTTAAGAGTATGGCTCACAATTTTTAAAACTTACTAATTGAATGTGAGCTACTGGATTTTATTCTAGACAATTGACTTGAAAAGAATTACGGTGACTTGATTCTAGAGTAACTCCATCAGTTTCAGAGAAGATATGTGTGTTTTTTAATGCTGTAAATAAGGATGTAGTTTGACCAATTCACTCCACTGATCCCCTCTAATATCAGGAAATACTTGCCAGAGTAGAGGAGGAGCACAGGACCGGACAATTAGTGATACAAATGGTTTCAATCAAATAGTTAAATAGCTCAGCAAAGACGTGGTTCGTTTTGTAATAGCATTTGAAATCCAAATAAAACCATCTGAGGGATGTGATGTTTGTTGTGATGTTAATGCACAAAACAGAAAACTCTCAACATGTCTTGAAATTCAGGGGGCTGTTATGAAGCCATTATATGTTAAAAAAAAAAAAAAAAAGAAAAAATTCTAAGCCCACAAACTTAAAATAAGCATGCAGAAGCTCATACTCAATTCTAATTAACAAAGCTTACCTTTCTCTTGACCATAGAGGTCATCATGTAAACTATTTAAATTGATAGTAATATTATGCAGCATGAAATTAATTTTACATTGTATACAGTTTTTATTGTGACTTTATCTTGTTTCAAAAGTGCTTACTTTCTGATTTTGTGGATATTACTGACTGGATTACTTTTATTTTGGTTTTTACACAACAGTTATATTAGAAATTTGCTGTTTTATTCTTACCTTCTTAGTAAAAATCCTTTTATCACACAATGGGTAATTTATATCCATTACCAGCCCTTTCAATCCTTTTCAGTGGTGCTGTCAGTGCCTTTGGCACAGTAATGATTAATGTGATCTAATAATAGTGTGCCATTATATTACCTTAGTAAAACATGTACCAACATCCTATTCAGATCTACCAAATTCATAGCTTCCTATAATATTTTTGTTGAAAGACAGGATTACTATTTTTCAAAGCAGAATTTTTTTTTTTTTTTTGCCTTTAACATATTTAATGAAATTCACAATTCTTTGCCATGGTAATCTTTGTGCATGCATTTGGGCTTGATGGGTGAATTTTATATCATTCTGCATTATTATGATTTGTTAGGCAAATTGTTTGACATGTAAAGAAAGATATGCATTATATTGTTTTGCTTTGTTAAGGGTGCATTTTAAGCATTTGGTACCTTCTGATTGTTATTTATCATAGAAGGTATATTTAGACTGTAGTATGCAAGAATAAGTATTTGGGCTAAAATGTGTCTTTTTTTACATTCTAACCCAGATACTGCCACATTCTGCAGAAGGCGAGCTCTCTGCTCCTCTGCCCAGCAGAACCAGTTTTGGTTACAGTTGTTTGCTGTGGTGCTTGCTCTTTGGCACTTCCTTGCTTTTTTTTTGCCAGTAGAAATGTGCAGAATGGTGCCCAACTGTGAGCTGGAAACTGGGATCGTGCCTGTAGTTTTCAACCCAAGGTAAATACAGCCGACAGTCAAAGCCACACGTGTCTGCCCCGTACCTGAGCTTCACCCAGTTACAGCATTGCTTGACCCCAAGCTCCAGCTGTCAGGTACTGCCACGGCACCCAAGAGGCAGAGAAATGGTCCACAGAACACATTTTTTGGTAATAGGAAACGTTGGTGCTTGTAGAAGTGTTGTAGGGGTGTGTGTGCCTGCCTGCCCTCAGACATTGCAGTTAGGCTCTGATGGATGCACGGAGGGGTTTGGTGCTGCTCTGGCATCGAGCACTGATTCCCCCAGTCCTCTGCAACAGGACTTTCCAGTCTTGGGTTCATCTCTTTAATAGTGCTCCTAATCAGCAGGGCTGAAGAGTTGGGATAACACTGCATCCTTGCAAAGCATCTTAAATCTTCATCACCCCAAGATGTCATTACTGCAGTCAGGGAGTCACATACTTAACACTGTCGCAGCAAAATCGAAATGAAACAGCATGTCCACATTTTAACTCTACTTTGTGATGTTTGTTAAATACATACTCTTACTGTTTCATCATATCACAATAAATAATGAATGAGAGAAATATTTTAATCTTGTCAATACTGGGGATGTCTAAAAACAAGCAAAGTGTGTGTATGCATTTATGTGGATTCCTTATTTGATTTAGGCTAAGCGATACAGCTGTAACATGATTTGAAATATGCAATCAATGTAAACGAAGAAAAATATTTTGAATGCAGTATATAAACTGTGTGGTTCTTTAGACATATTTTTAGGAAAAGAAAAAAAAAAAGATTATGACTGTCATACCGTGTAACAATAATACTGCCACTGGAAATATATGCAGCAGCTTTGTTTTCTGCCACGGTAAAGACAATCTTAAGTCTTGGTCATTTAAATCAAAGACATTCTCATCTCTTCCACACAGCTGATTCTTCATGACATAACAAGAAATGAAGGGGAAAATAAAGCCTGAAATCTTGGTTTAGCATTGTAGTCAAAAGGATTAAAGAAAGTTCTGAAAGATGCTTCCCTGTTTTGAGTAATAAATAGTTATGTATGAAATAGAAAAGCCTTTTACCCTCCAAAATTAGTTTACTAATGGAGATATAATTATTTAAAGCTCTAACTGATCTGTACCAGTCTTGAGTTAGAGATGCCTTAGGTTGGGCTGTGTATTGTGCAGAATGCATTATACCTTACTGCTTTATTGCTCCTGCATCCTGCAGTTCTGCCAGTCAGGGCCAAGCTGAAATGAAAAATGGTGGCTTTCTTTTTTGGGCTAAGAATAGAACGGTCAGTGAAATGTTTCTCCCTCATTTCTCCACATGCAACTCAGAATAGATGTAGTAGACTGCAGAATAGACTTCTCTATGGTCTAAAGCATTTCCAGGGTCTGGTTGGATGTTTTTTTGATATTGTTCTGTTCAGTGAGAGATTCTTGCACAAAGTGCCTGGGGCACCAGGTTCCTCAGGGTACTTTTATGTCTCTTTCATTGGTAAAGTAGGATTGGAAATCAGTGAATGGGCCCACCAAGGATTATTTCATCTGCCCACCTGCCCATCTTTATTCTGGTGGGACAGAGGCCCTGATGTGTCATCTCTGGCAGTAGGACTGGTTAGAGGAGGGAGAAGAGGAGCCTGATGCAGCTGCACAAGCTGTTAAAGAGCCCCAGTACAGTTCACTGCCCTCGTTTGAGCTCCTGCCTGTGCTGCTGTGCTGTGATCCTTAACACACTTGGGTAGGTTAGGAAGTGGCTTCTTTTGTGTGACTCTGAAAGAGAGGCCGCCCAGTAAGCAGAGGAAGAAGAATAAAATAAAATTAAACAATCTTGGCCTGGTCTTGAAAGATAGAAAAGCACAAGAGGAGAAGTATTTTTGGCTTTTAAGGCTAATTTTATCTCTTGTGAAGCCATCAAGTCAATGAGTAGAAGTGGCAACTGGCAGTTCTTGGGTTATATTACTAGCCACTGGATTACTGTGTGACTTCAGTAATGAAACATAAACCTTCTCTCTGTTCCCTAGTGGGCATAATACCATTTACCTGTCTCAAAAATGCTTTGTAATTTAATTAACACTTGGAGTGCTCTTTGAGATCCTTAGATAAAAGCAGGCAAAATGAGTCAATTGTTACAGAAATCCCAATTTATCGCCATTTAAAAAAAAATTACACTTTGTCTTGACTTTTTCAAACCTCAACTAATGTTTGATAGGAGTTTTGGGCTTTGTTCTTACTGGTCCTTGGAGTCACTTATTCTTAGTGATTTGCATAGGCATGGTGTAGGTATTACTTTTTTGTTCAACAGAGTATTTTGGTGGATCATAAATTACCAGTCCCTGTGCTGGGAATCTGCTTCTGAGAGAAGCATACATTTTCAGAGGAGAATTTGAGTTGTGCCAGACAAGTTCTGCATTATTCTTCAGTATATACCTTTCATTGTTTTGGAGTAAAGGTTTCTTAATTTTTGTTTGCACACTGGATGTAATAGCTTGGTTTTTGTATGAGGAAGTTATGCTATGTGTTACTGATAAATCACACGAGAGAAGCATTGTAACTATAGCTCTTCCACAACCATGTTTAATTACCATTTAATTAAAATCCTGTCCTGGCCAGATCACTGACCAGTGACCAAACCAATTCCTGTGTATAAGACAATTGCTCTCTAGAAGTCCACCCTGATCTGCCTTGGATTAAAATAGTATATGCACTTCTGCTTTGTAAGCCAGCTGAGATGCAGGTTTTGGCATCTGCTCTGACCTCCAGTAAAGAAGTTTATTTTTCAGCAAGCAGAAACACTTGCAGCAGGTGAGCTGCATCTTCATCCATCCATGCTTTTCATCTTGTATTGGCATCAGCCAAATCCTTCTCTCAAATCCTAAAGCCCATCTCATTGCTCCTGGGTACCTAATTCATTCTCACACTTTTTCCTTCGCAGCTTCATGCATTCATGTGGGCTTTGCTGCCTACCCCTCACTTTTCAGAGACTGCAAACAGCACATACATACCTGGGTACAGCTGGGCTCAAAGTAAGGTTCTTGGCAAAAAGTCTGTGCTCATACATTTTCTCCCTTTTAATCTACTTTCTGCCACTGTCTTATTTTAACTGCTCAAAAGGAGTTAAAACACATCCTAGAGAAGAAGATAATCTCAACAAGCATCTTACCACTAGCAAAAATGTGGCACACCTGTTTGCACACAGACTTGATGAAATATCTCAAAGTTATGCTAAGAAAATCTGCCATTCCCTTCTGGTATTAAAAGTATCATTATCTTGAAGTTCTGAGTTGCACTGTTTGTGTAACAGCACATAATAAAACCTAGAAGGGAGCTTATATCTTATTCTTTCCTTCATGCTCTCCAGAAGTTGTTTCAGCAGAACCCTTTTGCTTTGATATTTTAAATAGACAGTCTGATGCAGTTGTGACAAACTGAGGGCTGGCTCTCAGCTCTTGTGGAAATCTGGCAAAGTCAGAATAGTTCAAGTGATCTGCCATTGCTTTTCAAGTATTTTAGAATAATGCAAGCTCCATTTACCAGAAACTGTTAATCTTTTCTCTGACTCTACATCTGACTTTCCTTCTGTATAAATTTTACTTTTATTTCACCTTTTTAAGTATATTCTACCACAAAAGCACCAGAGAAAAAAGTAAAGAGGGAGATGTTTGTGAAACCTCTGCCTAGCTGCAGTGCCAGGTGGCAGTGCTGGGAGGAGGTGCACATGGGCAGGAGCAGTGTGCACACCTGTGCACGTGTACAGGACTTTCCAGGAGCAGCTTGCTTTAACAACAGGTGAAAGTGTGCAAACCTAACAGTCAGAAAGCAAAAGCTCCTCTCCCTTTCTCCCTCATGCCCTTTCCCTGGAATATTACATTTTTACTGCAACTGTGGCTGGATAAAAATAGAGCACATCTTAACGCTCTTAATAGAGATCCCAAGTGTTGCTTTGAATGGACATTGTCCTGTGAGCTCAGCATTAGAGGAAAATTCTTGTGTTCCTTTTCTTTCCTGTGGGTAACTGCACATTGCATAGCTGACCAAATATGCCAAGACTATGGAAAAAGAGAAAATGGCAAGATGACTATTTCCCCAAAACAGTAAACACACATTGCAGCCTGGCTTCTTATTTGAGAATGCAAGATTTTACTTTTTGAATAACTACTGTATTTTAACAATAGGCATCAAGTGGTTGCTATGTGATACACAACAGTGTTTTTCATGAACTTTTGGCTGCTGAATAAGCCCAGCAAATATGGGTTCTTACCCTTTTAGTTTTCTGGGTCAATTCATTTTGCACAAAGGAGAGAATGATAATTTGAGTTGTAGGCAGAGAATGTTTTCTTCACATGGTAGGGAAGATGAAAGCTGTTTTTATTTGATTTCTTTTTAAATTAAAAATTATAATTCTTTGTAGAGTTACAAATAATTATCTTATTACTAAAGGCATCCCATAAACTTGTTAGAGTCTTTCTCTGTAAAATAATTGCTGAGTGTCACTGCAAACTAAAAGTGAGGGAGAATAAGGGGAAACATAAATATATATGTAACGTGTATGTGTGGAAGTAATTTTATTTTTTCAAAATGCTATTTGATTGTCTCAAAAGTAAAGACTTAGGCAAATGCTCTTTGTTAGGTGGTGCTGGCTGGTTATAGAATGTGTAGAGTTGTTTCCTGAACTGCTGTTGTTTAAATGCTCAGCCCTTTCCTGCTTATGGGTCAGAGAGGACAGTGTCTATCAGATTTAGTTGGCTTCCTGATGGGACACCACACTGAGGGTGCTTTTATGTTCTTATCTTCCATTCTTCTGTTGTTGGAATCCCATGGAGCAGGATTTCTGCGAAGTGTGGATCTAAAATCTGCGTGAGAGCAGGGGCTGGCACTCAGTAATGGGAGGGGAGGGGCAGGTGAGGTGGCAGAGGAGCAGGAGGGTGTCAAAGCTACTGGGGACACACAGAGGGAACAGCATTAGTGGAAACTTATGTGGAGGGATGAGGAAGACTCCAGAGACAGGGATAAAGGAGAGTGTTTGGGATAGGGGGAGAAAGGCATTCAAGTTATGCAAGGGAAGGGAGAGAAGTGATTTCTAGCTCTGTAAAGGTACATGAGAACATGTACCTGTCTCTAGTTTCCCAGTGCTAAAATAGTCATTTAATTGTAACTAGCTCTGGAATAAGTAGACTCACAGAGGCCTACACAGGAAGGTTTTTTCAGAGATAGAAGGGCTTGGTTTGGAGAGGAGTGAAAGTTGGAAGAGTGTTGCTGAGGACAGCTCCATTGGGTTGAAAGACCAAGAGGATGGGTGGAAGGTTTACCATGTTCTTCTGTGAGGAGTTTCTAAGCTATGAGCTATTCTGTCCTGCAGCAGATGTGGACAGGCCTTTGTTTAGTCTTGTCCAAATTAATGGAGCACAGAGTCCATGTGGCAGATTCATCAGGGCTCTGGAGGACAGCTGGCTGAGCCATGGGTGTACTGCTGGCCATGGCTGGTGCTGTACTGGATTTGGTTTTCAAGCAAAATGCAGTTGTGATTACTCTTCCTTTTGCTGTCTGCATATGACAGCATCCATCAGTGCTCATCCATCCACTGAAGTGTCACAATGAGACATGTTTGAAAATGAAAATGATACACAAATTTCACCTGAGCATTGTGGCTGTTCATTCTCTAAGGATCTTTTCTTAGCACCTCACCATGCTGCCAAAACACAGCTCTAGAGCAAGCTCCAGAAAGGCTTCATTCAAAGCCATCTCTCCTCTAATCTGGACATAACTTCTATCAATTCTCACAGTGGCTGTAGTTCTCCATTTGTGTAATTTACATAATTCCATTAGGTTGAATAAATTTACACAAATTTGTACCTTCTTCTGCTGAGGAGGTTTGTGTTGGTTGTTATTGCTTTGGGATTTTTTGAGCACAGTCAAGCTCTTTCTGCATACAGTCACTGTGGCAGATATCAGCCAGAAAAGCACCCACGTTTCACCTTAAAGATTTCCTTCCCGAGAACAATGAAGTTAAAGTACATCCCAGGTCACTGCATCCTGACAATGTTCAAAAACTTCTCATCTTCCCTCTGCATTTTCCCAGTTGCCCTTCACTTAAAAGTGCCTAATGCCTCTTTTTGGTTAAGTTCATTTCAAATCCAATTTTGAGGGAAATACCTTTTCTCTTTGGTCTCCGACACAGCAACTCCCCTGCCCCACAGATGATGGGGATTGCTTACTCAAATAGAAAGAAAAATTCTTTTATGGATGACATTTTTATTTTATTTTATTAGATGTTCCATGTAAAGCATTTATCACTGGAACAATTTTCCCTCTCAAAGTCATATCAGACACAAAGCTGTCTTCGGGGCTATTTCTTCTAGTTCACTGGACAGCTGTTCTGCCTGAAAAGAAAGAAAAGATCATATATCAATCAAAGACTTCAGGAGAATCCTTATGTTCTTTATCTAATAGGAAAATCCTAACTGCGAGTTCTTGATCTTCTGACTTCTGCTTTTTCAGTCTGGGGAACAGCATTGATATATTTTGCAAGACTATCTGTTGGGTTTATTTTTTTTTAATGTATCTTTTGTGTGTCGTTTTGATGCTTGGAGGGTGTTACAAACTCATCTTCACTAGTGACAGCCACATCATAAGCAAACAGTTTTCTTACCCCTGTGACTCGATTCATCCTCTTCTGAATGTCACTATGGGCAGAAATTAGTGCTACTTAGCAGAAACAAGGTTCTCATCTCTGCTCTGCTGGTGCTGAACTACTGATTTCCAGTGGAAAAAGACTAAAGGGCCAAAAGATGTGCCTGACATGCAGCCTTCTAAACTGGTACTGATACAGTAGCCTGTATTTACTCATTATTCTGCAGTTTTGTAACTTCATTGCAGTGAAATAAGGTAGCAGGGAATTGTTAATTTAATTTTTTAAAAAATATTTTATTGCAAGTTATACATGTACCCTAGTCTGCCATACTAATTTAATGAAGATTCAAAGTACATTAGAGTTCTTGGTCTTTAGAACAATATTCAGAATACTTTGTACAATTTGCTAAGCAATGTGCATATAAATAGCAGAACTGAGATTACTGTGTGTCCTTGCATCTGTAAGTGTTGGGTGAGACACAGAAGTGAACTTGGATGCTCCCTTTCAGCCTAGCAGTGATTACCTTCCAGAATGGAAACCACATCCTCTGAGCAGGGATAATGCTGTGAGCTGAGTGTCAGAGCATGTTTGTGCTGCACAGGTACTCTGGAACCAGGCTGGACGCTGACTCGGAGACACAGGAGCCCAAGGGAACTATTAACCAAACTTAACCAAACTTGGATATTTTTGCACAAGAGATGAAGAAAGGCAGCTCCAAGAAGATTTTTGTATGCACCTGTTGGTGCCCTTTAAAGCAGTCTGTAACACCTTCATGCGATTGTTGGCATTTGATGGTATCTTCAGAGCCCAGGCAATGCCATGTGGGGCTCAGCAATATAAAGATTTGCAGTGTTTTGATGTGTTTTGCTGAAGGAGAACCTCTGTTCTCTCAGCCAGCAGACCTTGACTTTGGTAAGGCTTTGCAAGGGCTGTCTGGCCTGGATTCCTTTATGTAGGATTGCAAGCAAAATTAAGGCATGACGCAGCTAATTATACAGTGGAAAAGAGGTATGAGAAAGGAAAGATGTGCCAGCATAATTGCTGTAAATTCTTCTATTTACATATACTTAAAGTCGTCCTGATCCAGAATTTCCCGAAGCAAATGAATTTGTTGATTCTAAGCAGATCTTGGATCATATGGCTTGCCACATTGGATCAGAATATTGGGCCATCAAGTGCCATTGATTATGACCAGGAGCAGAAGATTTAGAGGAAGAGGCAAGAAACCTGTGATCAGTCATTGTAGAATAAGCTCTCCTAAAGGATGTTGTAATTATAAGCAGGATGCATGGCCAGTGTGCAAACTGTGATAGCTCCAAACAAAGGGAAAACAATAGGGATGATTTAATTCTCTTTTGCTTTGAAATAAAAAAAAAAGATCAGTTTTATTTAATCAATAGACTCCAGGGTTTGATGTATGGATGAAAACTTACAATCAGTGGAATAATACTTCTGGTTAAGCACTTCTCATCAGGAACTTGTTTGACCTGTGAGCTGCTTCATTTTTTAAACTTAGATGTCTCTATAATAGAACTTCTAAAGATTGTTGCAGTGCCAGCATGGGGAGTATGTGTGTGTGCTTTAATACGGATGCATCTTGTAGGAGAGGAGATAAACCTTTTTCTTTGTACACAGACACATACATGATTTATCAAACATATTGCATTACTCTGTCTTTACAGTAAAACGTACAGTGGATGTGAATTACTCTATCTGTGAAGGATTAGAAACTCTGATGTTCTGTCTTGTATTCAAGAAGAGGATTACTCTGCAGATAACGTGCAGATAATTTAGTGAGGCAGTGCAGTTTAAGGACCGAAAAATCAACTTCCTTGAGGCAAAAGGAATAGGAATTGGTATGGAAAAATATAGGGCAGTTGACCACTTGTGGAAATTTCAAGAGAACATCAAAAATGTATCACTGTATGTTTATTGAACAGTTGTCATTTCCATCTTTCTGAAATGGTCTTTTGATTAAAAAAAAAATTAAAAATATGTTGTAAATGCCGAGTACCTTGAAATTCACCAATTTTATTGCATGCATTGGCATGATTGGCAGCATTACATGCCAACAGCTCATTTGAATATGAAACATCTGTACATTATTATTTAGGGATTTTTCATCTGTTGATTTTAGAAATGAGGATTTTATGAGTCCTTGCATGCATAATTGTGTGTTACTTATATGCAGAAGCAGTCAGTAATGAAAGAATTGGCCAAAAATATACTGTATATGGTTTTGTGATCAAGATAGGAAATGCAGTGTATGGAGAAATACAATATGCACTGCATTTGATTTTAGGTGTGGCAGCAGCAATTATGATTTTGTAACAGTGGAAGTAACATGACAGTTCAAAAGCACAGTGAAAAGATTATGCTTTCTTATACACAGCAATGTAAATTCTTAAAATAACAATGTAATTTTTACATTTTTCACTGGATATCAAGATAATCCAATTTAGAACAATTTATTCTCAACAGGTATGGTAAAAATAGATATATCATTCTGGAGCGTGGTATAATACATTAATTTTTATGAGTGAGTTATGAAGATGTACAACTCAGGACCTAGGATAAACATCATATTCCTTAATTAATACATTACATTATGGCACATATGTATCACTTTTATTACCCTAAAATGAAAAATGTTGGGGAAAGAAAAAAAGCCTGTGTATTTTTTTTTTTTCTGTATTAGAAAACCTTTCTTCTAAAATCATAAAAACATAAAATCTAATGCAGGAAACACTATTAATGAGTTAAACATCTAAATTCTTTGAAGACTTGTAAGATAAAGAGCCATCATCTTCTGGTAATCATTCAAATGTATTCTTAGCTCAAACATATGAAAGCTTCTGCATGCAGTTTCTATATGTTTAAATGAATCCAGACAGCTTAAATTCCAGCTAGAGAATGCTGGTGAAGCTGTGATTGAGCAACAGCATAGGAACATAGTGGGAAATGGAGAAGAAAAAAAAAAAAAAAATCATCTATCCCTTTAATATCCCAAAATGAAGTGATGTAAATTATTATAGATTCAGAAGCCACCCGTAGAGATCTACAATGAAGCTCTCTGTCATTTGGGTCTTATCCTAGCCACGATTCTGCCTTCTGCCCCAGCACAGATCTCCAGTAATCTGGTGAATTTTTTTAATGGATAGGAAACTCATAATTTCTAGAGGAAGTGTGACAAAATGTCCCCTTTGCCTGAGAGCTCTGGCCTCAGCTTAGGAAGTTATTCCCTTTGAGTGTGGGTGGGTATCACATTTTAACCACAGAGTTTTATTTACAGATTGAAATGAATATTAGGTTTGTAATTATGAATATTTTGTATTTGCAGCAAAGGGTCTACAAGAGTGTTGGTCACCTGTTGATTAAAGAATTAAATCTCAGCAAACTCCAGCCTGGTAAGTTCAATCAGCCCTGCAGCTCCGAGTACCTGTGCCTTGGGAAGGTGGGTGATGGTCTTGGAACAGAGTCCAGATCTCCCTCAGTTCCTGGTCAGAGACTTCTCAATGCAATTTATCTCCTCAGTTATCTATTATGGGAGCTGTTTTCCCAAAATGTGGTATTTCAGTTGTATTTAGGTGCTGAAACAATCACCTGCATCTTGTCTACTGCACTGTATTGCAACTTCCTAATTTCAAACCCATAAGATTGAATGTGTGCTTTGTGAGCCCAAGAGCAAATGATCTTTTACATATCTATGTTTATACATTTTCATGTGATTTTACAATGCTAGGTTATCTGTCACTATTTGTCATTTCTAAAATCTGATACTAATAGAATATAGTATTTGTCATTTTACATTAAAATAAGAAAAGACATAAGACAACACAAACCAAAACACTATTAACGAAAAAACCAAATTAGAGATTATTGTGTATTGAAGACACGAAATTTAATACAAATTAGCACAATACAAAGAAATATGTTTTCCTGCTATCTCAGTGTTAGAAGAATAGCTCTGTTTTTCTCCATATGTCTGTGTCACCAGGTTGTTATTTCTTTTGTTTAGTCATATAATAGAATGTGTTGAGACATATTATACTCAACTTGTGTAGCAGCCTACAAATACTGATTGCAGTTTGAGCTTGTTATGGAAAAGTATTGCCCTGTGGATTGAGAAAATGACCAACAGCGGACTATAATCTATGAAGCTGAGAGTAAAATTGCCAACTAGAGGTCATTTTTCAAACCAAGGGGCAATAGTTTTCTACTATAAACTGAATATTACAGTCAGTATATGTTTTATTAAACCATTTCAGAAACTTGGGAGCAGTTTCATTTAAACTTCTTGCTTGATGTGGCTCAGAGAACAGGCCCAGGGCAGCCCACAAAAGAGGCCTAGTGCAGTCTCTATAATAAATATTCTGTATACTCAGTAATTATGAAGGCTTTAGGGCCTTTATGCTGAATGGCCATATCCTGCCACCATTCTGAATCCTTAGCAGCAATTGAAGTCATTAAGATTTGTGTATAAAAATGAGTGCAGGCTGCTGTTTCTCATTGTAATACTGTGACAAACTACAGCCAAACTGTATAGAAAAGCCAATTATGGCTATTGCAGTCTAAAAGATTAAAAGGAAAATGCTTTTTCCCCCTCCATATCCTCTTACTGGTTTTCTTCCCTACTGAAGTACAGAGATGATGGCACTCATACAGGGGTGATTGCCTGGTGCCCTAGTCAGTAAGAGGATTTCCCCTCTGGAATAAGAGAATTGACAATAAACACGCACGGGCAAAGTGAAGCCTTTAATCTCTCCTGTAACACACCTTGCTCATCCACAGAGGGTCCTGCCACCCTGTGCCTGGCAACTGAGGTGCTTTCTGCAGCCATTGCTTGGAGTCACTCTTAAATGTTAATATTTTTTCAGTACAAAACCCTCAGTGGCCTTCAGATTTTTAAGAAGAGTGATGGGGAGTTCTAGCTTCTCTGCAAAACTGGGGTGCAGAGAAATATCAGAAGGACCACAGTCTCTTGGACAGAAGGAAGCCAAACAAAATATTTCACTTTTTCCCTGAGAATCCTTGATTAAAATAATCTTGTTTAGAACTCCTTATGGGACTTCTCCTTGGCTTATTTTGTGAGCTTCAGCTTGTCTACCTGGCAGGACTTTTTATTTTCTATTTTGGGGCAAAGCTCAGAGTCTGATCCTAGTTTTGTGGCCCATTAACAGACCAATACTATTATCTTGTTCACAGCATACGTATTTAAATCTCTTCATGCCTAAGCTGGAAATTCACATATCACAATCATGCCCATAAATTGTGTGTTCCCAGAACCATAACTGGAGATTTCTATCTGTATTTGCCAGATTATTGCATAGTTACAGCTATAGCATGGGCGAATTAGTGCCAAATATGTTATTCTACTTGGAGTTTTTAAAAGCCAGACCTTACATCCATATGTGTGTATATATTATACAGACACAGACGTAATTTTCAAATGGTCATAATTTTAAAGGTCTACATAAAGTTTCACCTCAGCAAGGGTGATGGATTAGAGTAATAAAAAGTGGAGCAGGAAAAAGTCCTGTTGTACATCTAGTCCATCTTCCTGACATTACAGGATTGTTCCCTACAGGGTACTTGCTGCTACTTTGTCCAGAGCAGGTTTAAATGTCCCAAGCAGTGAAGTTCCCACTAAAGTTTGACTGACATAATTCAAAGGATGTTTTTCTGACCCTCTATCTTAAACTGAACAGTTTACCATGATATGTTGGCCATAACTTCAGGGGCCTGTCCTGTGTGCATCTCCTTGGTGCTTCTGGGCTTCTAAATATTTGCAGAAAATCTCCATAAATTACTTTGGTATTGACCATGCCATTTTCTCTCATCCTCCATGTAACACTGTCACTGGGCAGATTGTGAGGGTTTTTAAGACTGGGCCAAATGAAGATAATGCTATTAATTTAGTGCTGCATGTATTGCCTAATATATACACACTATATATACGATTATGTATCTAGTCTGTGTTCATTTCTAGGAGGATGTTGTTTAGAGGACTGTCTGATTGTATTGGGCCTCTGCAAACATATAATTAATCTCATTTTTAGCAATGCTTAGCTCCAAGCTGATGGTGTAGAAATATAGGGTTATTAGTTTCTAGAACATTTTTATTATGCACTTTCTATTTTGATTGACAACTATTAATATTTTAAAATGACAGAACTAAAACTTATGCTGCCAGATAGCATCAAATGTAATGTATACTAAGTAAACAGAAGCATGTGAGCAGGATAATATTTATTGTATAATTACACAGCAATGTGTAAGAGACTAGGGAGAGAGTTACTCTTCAAGAGGGATATTTGATATTTTGCGCTCTTTAGAAATACAAACATAGGACTGAACTTTGTAGCCCATTTCCTCAGGGTAGCATGCAGATTTTATCATCTATCCAGGATGGGTTGTTCTTGAAAGCTTCCATTCTTCACCTTCCTTTCTCTCAAATTTTCTGTATAGGAGATGAGGGGGAGAAGATCCTTCCAAGATGAATTTTATTCTGCTTTATCATTTATTGGTTTGTCTTGTAGCTCCACCTGAAATTTCTGTTGAACTCTCCATATCCAGCCCTTTTCCTGAAGAGCTTTAGTGTCCAAGTCAGATCCTGCTGGGGGAGAGGCACAGTCAGAAGTGTTGTGCAATAGGAGATTCCTGAGGAGAAGGATTGTAGCCACTGTGTCCAAGTCAGGTTGCAATTTCTCATTTGGGGAAAAAAAAAAAAAAAGTAGCTATGCAAGTAGTCATTTTGTCTTTAGAACAAAAATAATAGTTACTATGAAGTATATGCAAATGCCCTATGTATTTCTAGTGAATGTTTAATATTCACTCTAAAGCAATTAGAGGCAGGGCAAATATTACATAACTTTTGAAAAACAACTAATGAAGAGGCTCTCATTTTCATGAGACAATTCACCCATCTAAGATTATTTATGGAATTCAAGTTAACAGGAGGAAGCTGGAATGTTCAGAACCTTGTTCAGAAGGTTGTTCTTATGTCTGTGTGCCTCAGCTGCTGTGCTGAAGCCAGGCCTGGCTTTAGAATGGGATGGCAGAGATGTGCATCTCCTGAAAACACACATAAACAATCCAGACAAAGTGAATGAAGATGTAAATTCTTCTGCTTTGTTAACAAGTAAATTGATAAAACCAGCAGTAATTAATAAGGAGGAAGACTTTGGGCTTTTTGTTTTGGTTTTTTTTTTGGTAAAATTTCAGTTTGCATCCTTCAGAGCAAAAATTACTCATCTCAGTTTTACTGAAGTCTGTCAGGCACAGAATATATTGGGCAGAAGTACCTGGTTTATCTTGTGTAGTGAATGGAATAAAGCTGTGTTAACCTTGTGTTCTGCCTCTACTGATTTTTCCTAATTTAGGTCTAGCTTGACTGGTGCAGTGTAGTACCATGTGTACCTATCTTCAGCAGAGGAGACTCTAAGAGTCAACTTTTCAATTATTCTCAATTCAATTTTTTTTATGAATGATGAAGAATAGCCACTTGTGCTCTTTGCCCACCACCAAGAAAAATAGCTGTAAAATCACAAAATAATATCATTAGGCAGATGGTTTTGACAAAAAAGGATTAACAGGTGAAGATAAGGAAAGTCAGTGTGTTTGATATATTTCACCTTTATTTACTGTCTTAAGTAAATGACTTTTTCCAATCATTGAGACAAAAAGTGTCCATGTTAATTTTTCCCTGAATGTGCCTTTACATACAGTGCCTGACTCCTCCTGGGGCTGTTGGGCAGCACTTTTAAACACTTGCACTTCCTAGCTGCATTTAAAATATTAAACATGAGATTTTATATATATAAAATCCCTGATCACACTGATCAATAAGCATGTATTACAAACTGTTTGGTGAAGTTCTGCATTCATTCCTTAAATAGAGCACATCATGTTTTATTGTTGTAAAATTCTCTTCTGGATTGTAACCCCCTCTTTCCTCTTAAGCTTACGTGGTTGAGCTGCAGCATTCATCCACTGTGCCTTCTGCATTTACTTCAGCTTTTCCATTCCTTGAAAGTGGTTTTCCTATTGACTTGTGCTTGGCATCAGGTTCATGCCATTAGCAAAAATACCAGTCTTAAAATGTTTATTATGAATCTGGGTTGGTGAGGGAATTGCAGGTGCTTGTGGAAGCATAATTTGGGAACAGTAGTTCTTGTCGATCAAGGCAATGTGTCATCGTGCCTGACATCCTTGTGAATTGTTATCAATCCTGTTACCAATTTATGTCTAATCCCTTCCTGTCCATCTGTGATGCTTACGGTTCATCTCTTCTGGGCATTAATATTCACGTTTCAGAATGATACGTCTAATGACCGACCTCACTTGGAGGGAACAGTGCCATGTTGTGATGGAATAAAGTGTCAGCATGTCTTAGGTAAATAAGACAATTGGTCTGGGAAGAGGAAAAAAAAAACTTCATCCAGCAGAAAAAAAAAATAAGAGGAGAAGCAGTGGGTATATGACTCCTATTGAAATCAGGGTTCTATGCAGCAGAATATAAATGAAGAAATGTGCCATCACACGTGTAATTAAAGTAAGGATGGTTATATGGAGGTTGGGATCATGTAAAAAGTGCCTGTCAGGTAACATTTTTGTGTTTTGCAGTCATGGTTCCCATAAACTTCTCTACTACAGTCCAGCCCAGAGCAAATTGTAATGCTTTGTTCTGAGATTTGGGAAGAATTGCGTCAGAGATGTTACTCATAAGGACCTTAACTGCAGTCTTAGATCACCAGGGTCAGGATTTCAATGCCAGTACTGTTCCCTTTTGAGCATCTCCTTTGTCTCCTGTAATGTAAATCCTATCCTCAAATGCTTGTGTAGGGTTGGTACTGAAATTCAATGGGAGCCAAGGCATCAGAGATCAGATGGAAAATATGTATATACTGCATCTGTGTATTGTATGTGGCAGCCAGACAAAGTGATGGAGCAACACTTTAAAATAAACAGGATCTTTATTATACAGTCAAGTGGGGAAAAAGTGGATGTTTCTATTTATCAGTTGGGTTTTTTTGTCTTGGGTGTTTCTATCTTTGACTGATACAAATATTTTGGAATCTAAACATATCTCTGCAATACTGTTGTGTCTTTGTTCTGGATTTCTTTCATCTTAACTTATCAACACAGTATATGAGCCATTTTATCCTACAGTGTGATCATCATCCTAGTGTGTATTTGCTCATTAATGTCAGGTTAAGATCTAAAGAAATACGAAAGTAGGAGTGAAATTTCTTTCTTTTTTTTTTTGTTTTTTTTTTTTTTGTTTTGTTTGTACTAATCTTTTTATACTAATAATGATGGAGAAAGAAAAACTGTGCTGTGGCTTTAGGTAAAGAAAATGTATACACATTTTCCACAAGTACTCTATTTCTTCCAGGCTTGGGTTGGCTTAAATATTAGAACTCAAACATGATCTTAAAACAGAAACTGTGATCAAGTCTGTCTTTGGAGAAGGGGCTAATTGGTTTGGTATTTAGAAAGAATTGAAATACCCTAATAAAATATACCTTAGAAACAAATGTATATGAAATGCACATTCTAATATTTGTATTTTTTCACTGAATAGATTTTTTTTCACCCATGTCCTTTGCATAACTTCATGAACAGTTGGCAAGGTCTGTTCTTTATATATCTGATGTACATAGCAAAGAAATTTTGAAGAAAGTACCAGTGAAAAAATGTAAGAGCTAATGATTTTTTTAAACTGCTTTTGGTTGCTAATGGGACACACATTTGTTATACAAGCTGTCTTCTCTCTTTCCCTTTATTTTTCCCGCCACAAATTTACCCTAGAAGTATTTTTAGACAGCTTTTGCATTTCTAAAAAATATAGACACAAAACTAAAACAGCTTTTTCAACTGAAAACTGAAATTTTTCTTGAATGGTACAGAGAGAAGAAGGCAAAAGGGATGCAGGAGTGGGCCGGGGAGACCACAATTTACACATGGGGGTGTATAATCCAAGGTGTTGAAAATTGTCACAGTTGGAGCTGAGCTAAGCAGGAGAAGAATTGCTCTAATCTTGGTCGCCTGTGGCAGAAAATGTCCCGGTGGCAGCAGTGGGTGAGTGGTTTGCAGAGCACGAGGTTGGTGGTGAGGGGAGCCCACAGCACAGTCCCAGGGGAGGGATGGGGCTCTGATCCTCCTGCTGACAGCCAGGCTTGGAGGAGCTTTCCCAGCCAAGCAAAGCACAAGAACTCGAAGTGAGCGAGTCCTTTTGGGGAGCTCAGCTGCAGGCTGAGGGTGTCAGATGGACCAGGCTCCTTCAGAGCTCTTCCTCATGCCCCACCCTTCACCTGAACCTTCCAGCCCCTGCTTTTGGTTTTATTCCTCAAAATGATTCTTTCTTTTTGTGGGGAACACATCACAGCCCACAGCCTCATAAAAACGAGCACTTAAGAATATGTTTTGTCTTGAAAACTTTTTAATTTGATTGACATGATTGCCAACATAAAAGATATTTTCTGAAGTTTGCAGGGGGAAGCGTGCAAATGTTATGATGGAGTTGAAATGTTTTCATCTGATGATTTCAGATAGGCTATATTGTAATAGAGCATACTGAAACACAAATGACAGAATTTAAGGACAGTGTTTTGACTTTCCTAAGGTAAATGTTTTCACATTGCAATGTCAGTTTTGGCCTGTTTTGGGTTGAAACCAAATTGTCTGCTGAAAGTTTCATTTTTAACAGATTTACCTATGCTAATGAGTTTAGCAGCTCTGGCTCTTTCATATCAGTCCTTCCTGGGAATCACCATGTCTGCCTCTGCTTGTTGCTTTATTATTTTTCAGAGCTGTCAGTTTTCAGTCCTCTTCAGACTCCCTCCCCTGTAGCAGGAGGCACAGAGGTCTTTTTACTGCATTCAGAGCATGAGACACAAAGAAGCCCACAGTCTGGTTACTGAGCTAGGTTTATTGCAGTAAGTTGGCATTGTAGGGCACATTCTTCCCAACATCTTGAAGCTTTTAGCAAGTCTTTTCTCTTATTTGAAAACTGACACAGTTTGGCTTCTGTTTATGAAGGAGTCACAGCCCTGCAACGCTGATTTGTGCTTTCCTAACTCTGTTCTAGTGTGCTTTCAATAACGTGGCAATCCCGTGTGAAACCTTGCAGCTTTATTTACTACATCAAGTTCAGCAGTAGGCAGAGCTTGAATTTGAGTAAAACTTGTGTCACAAAAGCTCCAGAAAAGTAAAAAAAAAATGAGATTGAAGGCAATTTTTTGAATATATTTCTGTACTCTCCTGTTTATGTGTACATTTAAGGTTATAATAATGTTATTTATTGTAATAATACAATGTGTTAAGACTTGCTGGATTTCTCAGCTTTATGGATCAAAAGTTTTCTTTATTGACAGGCATTGTCAATGCAAACTTTCCCAGATCACCTGAATACTTTATTTCAAGAGTCTGACCTTCCATTCTTGGTCCTAATGCCAAAAATATCAATTTGTTTACTAATTAAGGTAGTACTGACTTTTTAATGACAGTTTGTGTCTGTTTTTTGAATGCATGTTAGTATATGAGACTAACTTTTTGCACAAACTCTCCATGCCATGTAATCTGTCTCCCTCAAAATAACACTTCTATTTCTTCCCTTTTGAGAACAGGTTTTTTTAAAAAATATATATATATTTGGCATCTGCTTAATTTAGAAATAAAATCATTTTAATTGAAACATTTCAAATATGTTTTCTGAGCAGTTCAGATCTCCACATAGTCTCTCAGGTTTCTGTAGTGTGCAGCAAGCCCTCTTTGTTCCAGTGGGGCCCTCTGGGCAGCAAGAGTGGTGTGGGAAATGTACTCTGAGAGGGTCTAAAATAGACAAGTGGGGCTGTGCTCTTGCTTCCTCACTTGCAGTCAGCCCTGTGATGAGGAT
>NC_141712.1:7407700-7427700 GCF_971803275.1 Cyanistes caeruleus | reverse complement strand
GGGCTGGATGCAGGATTTGGGAGCTCAGCCAGATGCATAATAGATATTGCAAGACTCTGGGCTTAGATGAGTGCTGTATTGGATGTAGGTAGAAGTGCTTTGTTTAATCAGGACTGTGGCACTCTAGGAAATTCTAGAGTGATCATATATGTAATTCATTTTGCTTCTGTTCAGCATTTGTGAGTCCTGTATATTAGCCAATTGTGAAATATTTGGAAAACACATCATTGAAAGTAAGATTTCACATTTGTGTTTTCCCCTAAGTGTATTTAACTGTTAATGAAAGCCATGGGACTGAAAGCTGTTGAGACAGAAATCTTATTCAGGAGACTGAAGCTGTAGTGCTCTCTGACTCATTTGATCCTCCCATGTCTCCTTAGGGATTCAACCATTTTTAAAAGGAATTACAGATAGCAGTAGAAGAATAGCTTTGTCACTGACTATTCATTCCATGCTGTTTCAACATAGGGCACAGATTAATGTAATTTATTGTGTTGAATTTTGTTTTCTGGACATCTGTTCGATATACCCAAACTCCTCCTCTGTGAGACTCTGAGGAGCCATCATTTGGTAGCAGCTAGAAAACATTGGGCTGGATATTCACTGGTGACTTGGAGGTATAACTCTTTATGCATTGGATCTCCAGTGCCCTGAGCTATCCAATTGTCTGTGTCAAATAACCCCAATGTGCCTTGTGTCAAATATTACTGATGTCACTATTGACATTGTGTCAAAAAATGTCATACCTAATGTCTGTCACTGAAGAGTGGTGGCAGAGTCAAAATTTGACAAAAAACACTTAAGGACAGATAATGGAAGTAATGTGCATCTTTCTCATTCCCCTAACAGAGAACCAAGTAAATTGTGAGTGTCTGTTCAAATTTTCTTATGCTGCCCACATTTCATGTTGTATATTTCTAGCTGCAGAGATTTTAGATTTGAACTTCTTAAAAATATTGGTAATCAGAGGAAGTTATTCAATACAAACTTAAAATGACCCCAGTTAGCAGGTAGAGCTGCAGCTGGTGTGGACCAGCTCCAGGTTGGTGCAAGGCAGGAGATGGCTTGAAATGCACAAATGCAGTGAGACCAGAGTTAGTTTGCCATGAGGATCACAGAGGAGAAAACAGATTTGGTGACTCTCATTACACTTCCCTATATTGTGTATATATTATTTTATATAATATTTTTAAAGTGCTAAAGGTTTTTAAAATTTGAAACTCATGATCGCTAATGTGGTTTGTCACTTCATTGGTTTTGAGAGAAGGTGTTATTCCTATTGTTGTGTTCTTTAAATTTTTCTAAATGGCTTGATGAGGCTAATACCTCTGGATCTTACAGTGCTCTAAAACTTTAAGGGTGGGATCTCTTGCCTGTGTGGATGTAGCAAAAAAAATACTTTAAACTGTCTCCTAAGAGAGACATTTTCAAGCTCTTTTGCTTATGGGAGTTATGGGATAATTTAAAATACCCTGATGCTGATTTGTAGAATTTTTAATTTTTTTAGGAGTTGGATATTTTGTTTTTAATTGGTAGTATCTCTTGAGTCTCTCTGGCTCATGGAATCAAGGTCTGTATCCCTTCAGAGGCAGCATCAGGAAGTTCTGCTGTTCTCGGATTGGACTGTGAGCAGCAGCATCTGGCAAGAGTTTGGCTTTGAGCAGACAACTTTAGTCATTCCAAAGTACTCCTGTTAAGTAGTAGTAGTAGTAATAAAAATAAAATTATGGTGCACTGTAAAGCAGCATTCTACTCTGCTCCTAGGCAACTGCCTAGAGTTTTCTCAAGCAGATGCCTCATGCTGCCCTGCAAGCCTCTGGACTGGTGTGAAGGAATGTCTGCTTGTGCTGTCCAGGCACTTGGTGTGATTTGTCAGAGCCACGAGGTCAAACCTTCCCAAGCAGTAGAGAAATGTTAGGAGCCAGAGCTTGATGTATTTGTCAGAAAGCTGACATGTCGTGAGCTGGTTTGGTTTTGCAGAGCTTTTCAGGAAGGGAAGGAGTCGGATGCAGACAGTAAACATCCTAATGTCTGGGTCAACAGACAGAATCAAACACTGCTGGGCTGCTCTGTGTGTGAGTACCTGCCCTGTGCCCTGCCTGCACTGGCTGCTGCTCCAACCCCAGAGCACTGGGATTGCGAATCACCTGCTGCTGGAGTCTTGTGGGGGCTCTCAGACACATAATTATTTTTATTTAAAGAGTTCTGAATTTTGAATCCATGCTAAAATTATGTTTCTGAAACATCTTTGCCTAAAACACAATAACAAATAGAAAATACAATGCTCTCAGATCATGAATAGAAGCTGGGCTTCAGGAAGAGTAAAATCCTTCAGTAGAAATACTCAGGAAGGTAACAAAAACATAGAGGCAAAGCATTTGCCTAATTATCAGCAAACTGGATGTAACAAACAAGGAATAAATCACTTTTTTGGCTTCATTATGTTAAATTAAAAAATCCAGTCTTGGGCATTTTACCTCTGAAATATACAGTATTTTCAACTTCAGAGCTGCCATCATTTCTCAAATAAGTGAAATGGTTCAGGTGATATTTAAGATGATTTTGTGTGATGATGAATAGCTCATTTACCATCTTACATTTAAACTCAGATCACATTGAAATGTGTGTTTGAAAGTCTGGATGAGTACATCTGGACTCACAGGCAGGTTGTCTTCAAAATAGCAAACAAGAATCTTCCAAAGTTTTTATGGGAGCATTCATTACCTAGATCCTGTCCCTGAACAACTCTTTCCCACCTACAGCCCTTCATTGCTTTGGGTTTCCCATGTCACAAGAGACATCATCTGTTAGGGCCTTAGAAGTATGTTTATTTTGAATTAATAAATAACATAGGAGCTTTTCCTGATGTCATCTTTGCCTCAAAAGTGAGAAGCAGAGGAAACAAAGGAAGATGCTCGGCTCTACCTCTGTAGATCTTGGTTCCAATCTGAGCAGTGGGATGGAACTGAAAAGAGAGAGTTTTCTTTTCATCCTTTACAAATTCCAGATATTAAAAAGTGTTTTTCTGGCCAGAATTGCTAAAGCTGTTCTGTTTGAATAAATAATATGTACTTTGAGATTCCTGAACTCTTTTCCTTTTGATGCTCAGATGCAATGATGAAGTTGTAGGCTAAATGCTCTCTTCAATTAAAAAAGGGAAAAGGACAACAAAAGGGGTAACTCCAGCAGGAGTGGGTGAGTAAATGTGCTCTGCCAGAATAACTGAGCTTGATGCCCAGGATATTCACTTATCATGTGTGAAGCTAAATCCCTGATCTACCTTTTCAGAGCCAGACATGAATGTAAGCCTCTCCCATTCAAGAGGAATCTCCTTATTTCATCCCCCTATAAGATTCCTGCAGGTCCTTTGTTTTCCTTTTTCTTTTTCTCCTGACCACTACATTTGTGAAATCCTGGTAATGCCTATTTGTTCTGTCCATTGAAGGGCCGTCTGCATCTGCCTGCTCTCAAAGACATGAACTATGAATTTGTAGTAATTCTAAAAACATTAATTCCCATAAAAATAGTTAATAGCCAGACTTCACGTTTGACAAAACACTTAGCATGGTCAAGTAAGATGGTTAAGTTTGTTTAATACACAAATACAGTATGTTTTTACTCATTTAGTTTAAAAGTCTCTTCTTCCTATTTAGCAGTTTGCTTATGAGAATACCTGTATAACAGTAATGCTTTAATGGTATTTACTAACATAAATATTTGCTTTCTAGAAGCAATGTTACACAAAATTCCTGAACTGCAGTCTAAGCAACTGCTGGAATGTTTGAGGTAAGAAACCTGACCTTTGGGGAGGATCAACATCAGGAAAACAGAGTTTCCACTGTTTGTGACTTGTGTCCATAGTGAAGGGGCTTGGAATGGCAGGAAGGTGACTGACACACACTGTGTCACTGCTGAACCCCAATGGAAAGTTCTTGTCTTTAGAATGATATTGGTAACAGAAAATGCTTTGCATGAATTTCTGCATATCCTTGTACACTCAAAACAGTCAGGTTTTCAAGGCCCTTCTGTAACAGATAAGGCAAAACAAATAGAAAGAGACCTTCATCTATCCTGAATGTTAGGAATTGCAAAACCTGTGTGGAAAAGAAGAATTTTGAGTCAGCTGCTGCTGAAATTACGTTAGCTGCAGCTTAAAGCAGAACAAAAAAACTCTTCTTTGAGGCATCATCTTTTCCACATAAATTCTGCTCCTTCTTCCTCAAACTATTACTTGCCAGCCATTATTGTCAAGTGCCTGCATTCAGCATGCACCGTAACTGTGCTGTGCATAACCATGCTGTGCCCGTGTGGCTGCAGTTGGAGCCCAGGTGACAGTCCTGGTGTGTGGTCACAGCAGCTCTGGCTGGGGACACAGATGGACAGCCATGGACACGTGGAAGGGTGAAGTTTCTCCAGCCCTTCCTGCACTGGAGGCTTCTCCAGGTGGTAGGTGAATATACAGGAGCCTTCTAAAATACCAAACTCTCGCAGGTTTATTCTCAGAAATGCAGGAGCTTGGTATATTCAGGTGAGTGTTGACAAGAGACTGGGGCAGGAACAGCTGGTAATGTTTTTTCCAGTTGAGATCTGGAATGGAGATATACTTTGTTTATGATGCCACTTCTCTTATTCTAATTATTTTTTTTTTTTAAGGATTTCTTTGCAAAGGGTCTTCTACTCTTTTTTTTTTTCTTTCTTAGCAAAGTACTCCTACTTAGCTTATTTATTTTTCAGCTTTAAAACATCAGCATTTTATAGATCTGAATTTCACAATGTGAGGATGATTGCTACGTACAATTTGCAAAATTGTGATTAACCAGCCCCTGTTTCGAGTCAGTTCTCCCTAATTCACAAAAGGCTTCCAAGAATAGTCTGCACAAAATTCAGTGTGCAAATTGTAGGGCAGATTTTTAGAGGGCAGTTTAAAGAATGAAGTCCTAAGGGTTTTATCTATATTTATATCTCTTGTTAAACCAAACTCTTATGTAAATGTTACAATCTGTAAATAACAAGCTGAGCCGCTTTCTTAAAGGAAAGATTGCATCCACATTTTTTGAGATTTGGCAAAATTATTAACTTGCACAATAGACTAATATACAAGTATATTTGGAAGCAGCTAAGGCTAGCCTGTGTCTTCATCTGTGTTTTATGGATATTTAAAGGTTTAAGAATACATAGACCTTTAATTTTCCTGTAAAAATTGTCTCAAATTGAAAAACACTGCCCTTAGTGATGGCTTGAAAGAAATGGAGATAGCTTTTGTATACTTTTACTTTTTATAGCCATTAATGTTGTAGTAAATCTTGTATTATTGTATACAGTCTAGATTATTCTTCATTCTTTTGCCTTTGGACAGGAAAGAAATTACTGGCTTCCATCAGTGTTATTGGCAATCCCCATATTCTGACATCTGTTCCTTTCTAAACATTTTACCAACCTTGATGAAATGTAGTTTAGTGTTAGAAGCTGACTTGAAGAAAAAATTGGATGATAAAAAAATAACATTGATTAAACACCAGAAGTAATTTACCAATGACTATCAATATTTTGATGGCCATTGCAGTTTATTGCAGCAAAGCTAGACATCTTTTAGTAATTTTAATCATATATAAATCTTTGAATTAAACTGAATAAATGAATTCTCATTTTTTAAACAGAAGAATGAGAGACTGATTTTACTCAATTTTAATCCAACCCTTTGAGCTGTAGTCCTGAGAATGTTTAGGGCATATTTTATAGATGCTGTGTGATGCACAACTCCCCAAATTAAAAATTTCAATTAATATTTTCTAATACACAGTGGTGATTTCATTCCTGATGTTGTCCTTTCCATGGAGCATCACTGGGATTTTCCCACTCTAGACCAGGTGCTGGAGTGGGGGGCACTCCAAGGGGCCTCCAGCAGCAAGGGTGGTGGGTCTCTGGTAAACCACCAGCTTCATTCCCACCCCTTCTTTATTAACTGTGCTTCATTAAAGGAAAGCAGAGCAATAAAAGACAAGTGATTATTCCCTCTCAGGTGCCAAGCACAGAGAAATTATGGTGTGTCTTCTTCCCCCACCCCATGGGGTAGCGAGCTGCAAGAGGAGCCTTGCAAGAGGTTGTTGAGGGCTGGGGCAAAAGCAGGGGTGAGTGTTTCATTTCCAAGGATTGGAACAAGTTAATTACTCAGTGAAGGAGGAGGAATGAACAATATCTTCTTGGCAAGGGAAGTATGTGGGAAATAAATTGAAAAGGGCTACTACTACAGAGTGTGTGTTCTGATATTGTGAGAGGTAGATATACAAGAGGATGGGGAGGTATGATTAGATATTTTCAGAAGCACTTAGCAACAGCCGCAGTGGAGCTGTTGAAATTCATGGGATTTACTATGGACTGGTAATGTTTGGAGCAGAGTTTGGGCAATGCTAAACTACAGGGTGAGGAAGGCACATTTCTCCAGCACTGTGTGTGTCTATGGACCTCTGAGGACAAAATGAAATTGCAATTCTTGACGAATTCACTTCATCGCACCAAGATTTTCAAAGGTGGAATTACTCCTCTAGCAATAGGGTCTTAGAGGTCTCCCAAGCTAGTTTTTGATTCCCTTACCTTTGAGAGAAACTTGAACCATGGAGGGTTCAAGGTAGTTTCTAGGCTGTTTGAAGTGAAGCGGATTCGAGACATTTGTTTTCTCCATTTTACAGAAATTTTTAATTTGAAGGAAAATTTTCCTAACATACCTCCTTCAGAAGCTTCACATTTATTATCAAAACAGTTTTCCTTTAATTTCCCCAAAGTCATGTATGGTAGGAGTAACTGAATGGTCTAGGTTAAAAGGGTGTATAAACTGACAAATTTTAGATTCTAATACTCTGTACTAATCTTAAAAAAAAAATTCATACGTTTCAGCCAGAGACCTCTCAGCATGTTTTATAAATTTGTTCAAAGATGAATGAATTCTTGCAGTTCCTTGCTGAGGATATTTAGTAGAGAAACTAAACACTATAGACAAAATGTCACTTTTAGAAAGTGCATTGTTTTTCTTAAAACTGATTTTTTTCTCTTGAAAACAGGTGTTTTATACATGTACCTACCAGGAATGCAGTCTGGTGCTCAGGAGACCATTCTGGAAAATGGGATGACCCAGGTTCTGATGCATGTCATTCCCAAATCTGAGTGTCTTGGAGTTAATATATAAAAAATAGAATAAAACAATTTCTGAAGCAGACAAAGGAACAGGACTTGGCTCTTCTCTGCTGGAGTGTGTTCCTGTAACCACCAGGAGACGGAGATCTTCACTCTGTCTTCTTCCAACAAACGAAAGTCAACATCTAAAAATTATCTTAATGCAACTGTGCAAAAAACCCCTTTTGAACCCATTAAAAAATTTCTACTTATCCCCACAAAAAAAAAAAAAAAAAAAAGAAAAAATTAGAGAGACATGGAAGAAAATGATCGTTGTGTGGTCAGATTTGGTATCTCCTGCTCCAGGAGGGGAAAATGAGAGGAAGACTCGGTTGTTTGCCCCGCTGTCCCCCAGCTCAGCCAGCAGGAGTGTGAGGTTGGCCCTGGAGTGCCGACTTCCCAGGCTGTGTTCAGGCTGGGGGTGCCTGCCCTCCTGTCAGACATGGAATGCCTGGTGGCCTTCCCCAGCCCTCTCCCAGGCTCCCCTTAACATATGGTTTCAAAGCTGTTGACGTTCACCTGCTCAGATATCTGTACAAACTACTAGTAGGAACTATATAAATATCTAACAGATGCACGCCTTCACCCTGGGATTAATGCATTCTGCACTCGGACCCGTCAGCATCACACCCCTTCACAAAGGCATTTTATTTTTTCACTTGCTCATGTGGTGTACACCTGTGACATGCTGGCAATGCACTTGCTTGCAGTGAGAGAGCCCCTCAGGTTCAAAGCTATCCTTATATCTTTGTTCCTTTATGCGTGAACCTTTTGAGGTTTTCTCTTAGTGTTCAAAAGGCTTGAACGTGGCATTACATCTTTAAAACCTCTCCTGACCCTTTTTTGAATATGCTGAATATAAAAGCAGAAACAAAGCAAGGAGAACTAGATAAATAGATGCAGGGAGACATCATAAGGAAAAAAAAAAAGAGCTCCTGAGCTTGCCAATATTACTTCATGCTTTTTATTGTAAACCTGTAAACTAACAATAGCCCACCACCTCCCACAGCTGGGTGTGCGAATTGAAGGTGTGCTGAATGTGTGGGCTTTCCAAATGGAGCACAATAACAGCAACACCTGTGCTAACCACTTTGCATTGATTTTATTTCTTTACAATATTCACAGTCCTTCCCTTTATAGAAGTCTGTATAGTGGGGAAAAAAGATGACTTGTCAGGTTTAGTTTCAGTTTTAAGACATATTTCTCAAGGTTTGATGGACAGGATAGAAAATCACGTGGATTTAAATGTACCAAACCAAATGCAGGACTGAGTCTTAAAATAGAGGAGAGATTGCCCATCTTGTGGACCCAGCTTTGGTACTGCACATTGGCTTTTGGCTAACAGGCTCCTTGCAGTCCTGGTTTCCTTGGTTGGTTGATTTTTATTTTTTTTTTAACTAAGAAGCCAGTGTTTCAATAGCCAGTTACAGCAACAAAATGGTTAAGAAAAATACTAATAGTCTGAACATGTATATCTTAAGGCACATTACTGATTTAAAATTATTAATATTCAATAATTCATGGTTGTTTAATGAAATGACATATCAAATCAGAAAAAGTAGAAGTGAGAAATATCTGTAACTTAATTCTCATCACTGCAGAACCATGTAGTTACTATCACTGCTATTATTATCTGAGATCCTAGATTAGGTTTAGTGTTATGTTTAATGTTAAATTTCAGGCATAAAAACAAGACACTTTTCACTGCCAAAAATTCACTGTATCATTCTGGGCTATGAATCTGAAAATTATAAAGATGGCATCATTGGTAAAATCTAAGCATACCTTTTTGGTCACTTTGTCAGCAGTATAAATGGGTCCAAGGGTTGCTCACAGGGCTAGTTAACCTTTTCTCCTTTAACAGCAGCTGAATTTGAGGTTCTTTTTCACCTAAGTACCTACCAATTTATGTCCATAATTCCTATTAATTCTGGTTGCTCTTTCTTACACTGTTGTTACTTGAAATGGAAAATATTGGTTACAGTCCAAGAGAAAAATTTATAGCCTGTCATTGTAGCCTTGTGCTATTTCAATATAATAATACAAATGCATTCCCTCTTTGTGATAAGTGTATTTTCCCTTTTACTTTCTCATGCGATGTTCAGACCCTTTCCAGACTTACTTTGTCTCCGTGATCCCAGGGATTATAAATGCTCGAGGAGCCTTTAAAGATATTTGTTACCCTTTAAAGCAAGGGAAGCAGACTCTCTTGTTCTCTGTCACACTCAGGCTGGGGCTGTAGAAGGCAATTTTCATCTTGTATAGCTAAAAGTTGGGGCTTGTGGTGCTTCCCTCCTAGGTCGCCCTATAACCTTGTGGATATTTTCCTACATTTTCTACGGGAAACAGCATCCTCCAATGCTAAGGAAGGCAGAGAAAGTTTTCTGGGCCCAATCAAATTCCTGCTGATGTGTTTAGTGAGACAGAGTTGAGGCTTAGGAGCACAGAAGTGCTGCTTGTTTTAGAAGTGAGAAGGAGACCCACTGGAAAAAAATTCCTTTCCAGTAATCAAGGGAAGATGGGAGTCTCGCAGCAGTAATGCGGACTCCTCTAATTACCACTTCCAAGTTATTAGCATCTGGAGCCCTTTTTCCCTTTCCTATCTAGCAATTATAGAGTGGGATAGATTAGTGTGTTGCAGAAGTTGTAGAGTGGACTAAGTTTCTCTCTGTCGGCACTTGGTTGTTTGCTGGAATTGATACTTTTAGCTGAAGTCCAGGCTTTTTACCTGCCCTTGAATCCCAGGCTGCTCTCTTCATAGATAATGTATATTCAAGGACCATGCAAAATGTTTATTTACTTCTCTGCTCCCTGCCCCCACCAGAGAAAAAGAAACACATCTTAAAAAGCCAAAGAAAACCAGTCAGACACATGTTTTGCACATGAAGAATCACGTCTATAGTAAAATGGGATCCATATGTGTGTTTTGGATGTGAGCATCAATGCTCAGTTTAGCTTTGCCCACATGCCAGGGCATATGTGCTGCTGCCGAAAGCTCAGAATTTTCTTGCTAAATCACACACAAAATTTGAACCTGAGGTTGCATTAATGTCATAAGTTCATAGTTTTCTGTTGTTTCTTTCCCCATGTATAGTGTCCTTTGTTTATAACTCAAATCCTCTCAAGATTAAACTTTAAAAAGACTCTGTGATTTAATGGACTTAGGATCAGATTCTAACCTCCAGCGTGAAACAAGCCTGACTGTAGCACTCAATAGCAATAAAGGATTGTTTGCAGTTGTGAAGCAATGACCGCCAAACATTATTCAGAAAAAAGATGCTGGGACTAATTTTTGCATGGATGAAATATTCAGATGAATGTTAAAAAGCTGCTCAACAATAGACGGTGACACACACAAAGGGTAAAAGAGAAATTACTATCATTCCAGCATAACACTGCACTAATTTTTTTTTTCTTTTCCCCACAACCATAAATATCTTCACTTCAAGTTAGCATATTTCTTTATGTAAAGTCTTTTTCTATCTTGTACATATGTCCTGCAGAAGGATCTGGACAGATCGAAAACTGTCCTGCTCAAATCTGTTTGCAGTTTTAAAATTTATAATGATAATTGACTTTTCAGTTCATCTTCCAAGTTTTGGACTTGTTCATGCATATACATTAATTTTATTCCTTCCTCACACTTTCCTCCAAATAAGAGCTATCTTGCAAGTTTAAGATCAGATCTTTGCTGTTGCTCAGGTACTTTGTACTTCTCTGGCAGAGGAAAACATCTGTGACTTCCCTGGCCTCCAGAGGATTTGAAATACCTTCTTTAGACAATCCCCAGCAAGAGGCAGCAGTAGCAGCAGTATCCCACCCCATTTTTCCCTCTGAGGATATGCTTGGAGCGAGGGGAACAACCTGTGACTCGGTGATTAGCTCCTGCTCTGGCGAAACACGATGAATTAACCAGGGAGCAGTTCTGAAGCTTGTTCTACTGCACACCAAATTGTTAGTGGGCAATCTGAAAATTATTTTGGAGACCAGTGATATCACATCTCAGTTATTTTCAGGGAATAGGAAATGAGGTTCAGATTTTAAATATGGAAATATCCTTCCTGTTTCTGCACAGAGTTTAGATGTTTTGGTGCACTAAAGCTGTGTAATACAAACAAACCAAATTTAAAAGTAAGTAATGCTCCAAGCAAAAGGAGGTTGAGGCGGGGAGGGATGTCTTTGTGGCATTTATTTTCTTGATTCTCTATCCTTGTCATCATGGTCTTGATCCTGAAAGATACAGCAAGCTGCTTGCTACTAGCACTTTGTTATATAGTAACTTTTGAACCTTCCTGCTGGGGTTAGGTGATCAATTACTTTGTAAAGAAAACACGGTGTTATTTCAAGAGTTGTGTTTTATTTTAATTTATAATTATCTCCACATCAGTCTTCAATCTGGAATCTCGAATTGGCCACATGTGCATCCTGACTTGCATGTAAAAGATCTGTGACAGCAGGCACGTGATGCTTCCATACCATAACTATTCCCTGTATCAGGCTCCCAGTCCTTGAGAGAGCTGAAAAATCTACAAGGAAGCCAGAGTGCACCTATGGGAGTCAGAACTCAGCTCACATTTTTGTGTCATCGATAACCAGATTTTTTTAAAAGAGGAACGGAACTGCCTTTAACTTCTTATTGTCTTAACTTTGTATTAGAAAGCAGTTTCTTAAAACAGTAGACCCAAAGAAGCAATGCCATCAGCTGGAAATTGGGTCCATGTGAGTGTTTTCGTGAGTTGTTCTTGCATCTTCCCCTGATGTTCTTGTTAAGTTTTGTGGTTTAACAATCATATCTCAAATTTTTCTATGGGATGTATATTCCCCTCATCTGTTGCATAAGAAATCCATATGAAGATGAGAGGGTTTTGATTTTTCAGAGGAGAAATGGTTAATCTGATTTTACTGAAGTGCTATTGCTTGCTGAAAGTACATGTATAAAATACATAGAAATAGCTTCATTTCCTATCAGGTGACCTGGATAACTTATCTATAAATATATTATTTAAGAAACATATACATATATTTTCATATCTAAGTTGATATTTTAAAAACTTGTCTTGACTCCATAAGAAATCCATACTTATATACCTTAAGTAATAATCTTTTCAGCAACAGTAGATCCCAGGGAGTTTCGTGGGACTGAGCAGTATGTCAGGACTATAACTGTAAAATGCACTTGAAAATAAGGCTAAAGAAGATCAATTTCCAACTTTTCACTTGGAAAAAAAAATAAAAATATTATCGGCTCTCATGAGAGCCTCAGGTGGAAGTTCCTTTCGTTCTGATGAGGATGTGCCTCCTCGCAATGGCACTGCAGATAAATTCACAGAGATTTCTTTAGAAATACAAACACCAGCGCTTGCATGAGCTCCCACATGAAACCTTGGTTTCATGCCCTCCTCTAGAGGGTAAGTGCCATACTGTGAACCCACAGGACCCCTCTGGCAGGTCACAGAACCCCACATTTGTGCCGTGCAGCCCCGGTGCTGCGGAGGCCAACTGGAGCCGTCGGAGGACGACATCAGCAAATCAGTGGCTAATAAAGACAGGCAGCAACAGCAGCAGCAGTGTTGGCCTTCTCCACAGCAGGGTACCACAGATGTTTCAGATAACAAAGTGAGCTTTGCTGACAGAACATGTGTGTAATATATAAAATAATGGGAACCGAAAGAGGGGGGAAAAAAGAGGCCACTCCAGTCCACCCATGTAAAAATGTTTTTTATTTATAAGTGAGCAGCTGAATGCGAATGTTGTCTGCTCCCATAGAAGTGAAAAATAGCAGGCTGATGTGGATGAGAGACTTCACATGGTTTCCAGCAAAATAGACTGTGCATTGAAATCTTCTTCTCGTCCCTAGGGTGGGTCCAGACCTACAGCTGGGGCAAATCCATGCAATTTTATTTTCTAGCAATTATACTTTTTTACCTCCTCTGATGATATGTCTGTTCCGTGATTGGGGGGTGGATCATGGCCAAAGTTTCCTTTGGAAAACTAGAGTGTTAGACAGTTTTTGGACAGGACTAACTTTATCAAATAGTTGCTACACTGAGGATTTTTGCAGGGTGGACCTGGAATATGCAATGATAATCCACAACTACCTGGAAAAAAAATCCCACGAGCAGCTCTCATGTAAGATAATTAGCTGTGAACTGGAAGAATTACAGCAGAAATCCCTGTTTTTATGATATAATAGGCTTACCCTCTACTGTTCAAGTGTCCCAAAGTAATAAGATCAACCTCATAGTTGAGGAATCCTTGGTGAAGGAGACTTTCACAGGTCTTTTCTGCGCTGCTCCTGAGGGCATGAGCAAGGAGCATGAATGGGGCACCCTAGAAATTGCAGGGTCACCCCGTGCTGGTAGCTGGTGAGAGGTTCCACTGTGTAAGGGCCCCATGTTGGCTCTGTATGTGGCCTGCTGAGTAAAGGTTTGTAAACAGGCCAGGAAGATCACCTGGAATGCCCCTCCATGCCTTGTCCATGTCCATGCTGCATGGCCAGTGCTCAAACACTGCTAGCCAGAGCTGCCTAGGGGGGTGCAACTTGTTAGCCTGCTTTTGAGGAGTAACAGACAATGGGATTCTGCAGGGGGAACAGGAAACCCCTATCAGAGGCTAATAAATGTTTCCTTGTAAAATGGGGAGATGCTTATGTGAGTCCAGATATAAAGTGAAAGTAAGACAGCCCTCAGAGGAATTACTGAGGTAATAAATGTACTTACTAGGGCAGTGTGTGCCAGAGTAAGACAGAAATGGGCTAAGACCAGAAGAAAATTAGAACCTCAAGTGCAAGCTGAAGCTCAGTGGTCAGATGAAATTCAACCCTTTCCTCTGAGAAAAGAGTATCTGCCCTGACTTGATTATCTGGGATTGGCGTGGCCAATGAGAAGAACAACAGTGTAGGATTTCTGCCATGTGTCCTGCTTTAAGCAGTAAGACATGACCACAGAATATGGTAACCAGCTGAAAGAGGATTTGGCTCTGAGCATATGCATATTTTATGTGCAGATTGTGCCGCTGCAACTGCAGCACCTCCACGGGTCAGAGTGTGTTGGCGTGTCAGATTATTGCGGCATGTGGCTCGGCATGGCAGGGTGGCTGAAACCCGCTGACACTGCCTGTGGGATCTGCGGCTTGGCCCCGCACACTGCCCCTCTGACTGCACAGCAGAGTCATCTCAGCTGTGGGAGGTGAGGGCATATGACCACTCACAGCAAAACCAACATGAAATCAGAGGCGGATGATCTACAGTAGATGTTTCTGTGGCTGAAATGTAACTAAGGGTTAGACAAATTGCTCCAAAAATCTTGTGGCTATATATGTGTTGTAGTCACTTTATCAAGGTTTACAATTTTAGTGTTTCCCTAAAGCTAGGTATGTAAAAGCAGGACTTCTATAATGTATTCCTTAACTGAAGAAAGTAAAAAAAATCCTGATTTTTTTTTTTTTTTTTTTTTATTAAAGTATTTTTTCCTTCTCTGAGCAGCATCTTATAATTGAGATCCACCTTGAACATGCCAAGGTCAGAATTCAAGACACAGAATATGCTCATGAAGCTGCCCAACAAGATACCTTTATTCAGCCAAATTGGAAAACTTGTGTGTAACCCAAAAGATCAGAATAGAGTCCTTATTGAGCAAGGTTAGGAGGGATAGAAACAATCGGCTTATATAGAGTATTTTTACTTCATAGGAATGTGGTTCTGATTGCTGAAAATGTATCCTTTGCATGAAGTACAAGCATAATCCTATGCCTACTTTGCCCTTTGAGTAAAAGTATGCTTAATAGCAATTTCAGAGGGGAAAAAAAAATCTATTTAAAGCCTGTTGAGCAGAATATCCACTTATAGAGGGAAGCTATAAGTGAATAATGTTAATGGAGTTCTGTTTTGTAAAATGCATAGGACAACTAATAGAATCAAGCTCCTATAACAGTGAATGATTGAATTACATTTAAGAGAGTACCTAATTTATGACCTTTAAAGATAGTTTTATAGCTGTCTGTTTTTGTCAATCCTAGACCACCTTCATACAAAAGTTTTTAGAAATCTCATCTCTCACTTTATATTATGGTCAGAGGACCTTTTGTGCTATTGTATGCCAGTAGATCCATTAAAACATTTAAGTAGGCTAATTACTGAAAGAAAAAAAATGCTTTCTGGAGAAAATTATTATACCTGTTTATTAGTGTAGGGGAAGTTCTTAATCTGGGAATAAATTTTGAACAGGAGTGATGAAGAATGACCTGACCCAGGACCTCCTCAGAAAAAGAAATTAAGCCCTATAAATACCAAGTATTGTGTGTTTTTCCCTTCAAATAGTGGATTTTAAAAAAGAGTAGAAGTTTGTGCGTAATGTCCACGAGTCACTGAGATATTATGTACAGGAACATGAAGTTTTATACTCCTATCATTTTTTTTTCCTCCCATTTATTTTAACAGTATGTGTTTGTTTTATTGCTGTGAAACTCTGATGCAGTGTTATTTTGCACAAAGGAACCCCTCAAATTTACTGCACACTTCATTAAAACTGTTTGTACTTTTATCAGTTTTAAAGAGGCTGCTCTTGCAGTCATTTGATGCTGGTTTTGCCTTGCACTGTTCAGGAAAGTCAAGTGCATTTGAGAGCCCTTCCATGTAGCATCAGAATTTCTACAGAGATACTGTGTGGGAATACCCTTCCATAACTCTCTGCTAAGTTTCACATAATTCCTTAAAACATTCTACAATTCTGTTAGCTTTTGTGCCGAGGGTTCTGCCTGCTGTGGCGTCATTGATTGCTCATCCTAAAAGAAGGCAGAGAACAAAGGTGGAATAAGCTGCTAATCTTCTGGATCTGCCAGATGTTATTCAGTGTATGTGGGAATTTAAGGCACGGAAAAGGGGTGCAGAGGGGGGCTGTGAGGCTGCCTTGTGACACCCCGTGTACCAGAGTGCTGCTGCCTCATGCTGCCTTAAATGTGGCTTTTGCCTGCTGGGTGCTATGGAGCTCTCTGTGGAGCATCACATTTCCAGAGAGCTGCAAATGCCATTGGCTACTTTAAGAATGTGATCATTTGATTAATTTTGGGGGTTTTTTTAAGATCAGTTTAGCAAGGAGGACCCTAACACTTTATAGGTCTTGCTTGTTTGCTGTGAAAGCTCTGCTGTAGCTCTGTCTGGGCTCCTGTTGAGGTAATCCCAAAATTCCTACTGCTGTAGAATCAGAGCCAAAAGGGCTGGACTGCACATGTACAGCTAAGGAACAGACTAGAAAAAGGCTGTGGAATTTCTGTGGCTGATCATACTTATGGTTCTGTCCTTTACAATGTAAAGTAAAAAATGTATTGTTCTACACAGAAGCTCCGTTATAGGTCAGGCCTTTTCTTAACCAGCCACTTGAGAGTGGCCTCACTTGACTCCCAACACAATTTACTCTGACCATTAGTTAAGGGCTGTTTCTGCTCTGTCTGTGGTGTTCCCAGCTCCATATGGTGGTAGCTTAAGGCTGATCTAAGAGTAAACAAGAAGTGCAGGATTTTGGTCACACAAAGGTGTGGGACTCAGTTTGTGAAATTAAAGAGATTAAATGCAGGAGAAATATCTGTCTTCATTTCACATCAAATATGCCAGGAATCGAAGGTTAGGTCTCACCTCTTTTTGTCATGCTTGTTGGTTTATTATTTCAAAGTAAAATTCTTTTTTGGAAGGATTTTTTGTTTTTTTATTGCTGCTTTTCTGAAAATGAAGTTCCCGTACTATACTGTATGTTCAGTATTCGCAACAAGGAGAGATTCTGGCTTTGCCCCAAACTGCTGACAGTCTTGATACTTTTACAGTGAACATCTCTGGAGCACTGAGGAAAATTTTTGGAGGATGAGAGGGAATGTCAGGCTAAAGTACCGTAAATAATTTATAGACCTCAGATAATTGTCCTGTGACAGCTCCCAGTGCTTCCAGTTTCTTCCTACCACCCCTATTTTCAGCTATCAGTTATAGAATCTTGACTTAATATTGCTAATTGCATAGTAAACAGAACAATATTGTTTGCCCCAAGACAGATTACCATTTCTCATTACAGAATTCACATAGACCACAAATCATTGATACCATCTCCACCAGTTATAATAAAGTTTATCTTCAATCTGATAAAAAGCATGTACTGAATAATAACTGTTGCTCTTATTGTAAGTGGTTTAAAAACATGCTTTTTTAAAAGCTGGGTAGTTCACTGAAGTTGCAATTCTGCATTTGCCCTAGCCAAGAGAGGTGAGAGTTGGGGACAAAAATGGTCAGATTTCCAAGCATGACTCTGTGGGTGCAGTGTGTGCAGTGGCACTTGACAGCTGATGAACCTTTTTCTGTTATCACAGTCAACTAAACACAGACAGTCCCACTTTCCCTGCATTTATCTGTATTTGTACTTGAACCCATTGTTCAGTGTGTTATGGATTTGAATCTTTAGCTTATTCATAGAGAATTAAAGTGCATTGGATGTTGTAAGAAGGTTTATCTCTTCAGTTCAAATTCTAGAGATCCTCGATGGTCTGCAAGTTTCTGTCTTGGTCACAAGATGAGCACTTGCACCTGCAGCACCGCAAGAACAGACATTAAATCCTTATGGAAAACTGTCTGAAAAAAACAGGTTCATTTTACCTATGTCCCACCACTGCTTAAGCACACTCATAGATGAAGAAGAATTAATTTAGTAAGGCACAAAACAGCAAAATCCATAAAGGGGATACTGTGGCAAGAGTATGGATACTGCAGTACTTTTCAGGTTTTTTACAAAGGTGGGAATCTTACAGTAGTGCATTTCAATCTGCCTTGGTGAATTTAGATACTCCTTAGGGAGGTTAATCTTTTAGCCCTGTATGTTTTTATGTCTTTTATGCTGAGATGGAAGCAGTTGCATCATTGTATGTCATTTTGAACAAGAATGGCCCAAATGTTAACTGTCACAGCTGAACTTAGCATTTTGATGCCTCCTTTAATTGAGATGAGGCTCAGCCAACAAGTTCAGCTCTAAATACAAATTTCCTCAAAGCCTAGCCCTGCTTCTGAATCAGGGAAATGCTGGTTTGGTGAGAAGTCCTAAAATCTGGAGCCAATTTTAAAGTTCAGTGATTTCATAAAACAACTGAAAATAATGTGCAAGTCCGTCAGGGTTTGGACTGGGGTATGTGAAGTTGTGATTGAATCAGGTTCTAGTGTAATTCTGTGGGGAAGCAGGGATTCAGAAGGATTCTTTCAGAGTTGAACCCCAAACTCATTAAAATATTACAATAAAGTAATTAATGCACATGGCCACTAGACACTCTTAAAATGTAAATTTCACAGCTGTAAGAAATTAGATTTGTTTAAAAATAACAGAAGGCTCAAGTACAAATTATGGAGTAAAAGCCTATAAAATTTCAAACTTGGTTTTAAGGCACAGACTTTTTTTTTTTTTAATAGCTCATTTACTTCAGCACTAGTGTTCAGAAACGGAATTCCTTGTCTGCCTTTTGCCTCTGAAGTTGTAGTTAGGTACCAGTGCAGAGCTGATTAGCTGGAAAGTTTTCTTATCAGAAGGTTGGACTTGGAGAACAAAGCAAAATTTGCAAGGACCTGTGGCCCATGTGAAGCTCATCTTGTTCTCAGGAGGTGCAGGCACAGGTTCCCTGAATGCCTGTGTGATTTGTCTGCACAGCTGGGACCACAGGTAGGAACAGTGGCTGGGAATGCTGCCTTTTCACTTCACATGTGTTTTGGCTGGCATGAGCACAACTTGACCTCTAGGAACTACTCAAATCATTCTGTGCCCCAGAGGCCAGGAAAATTAAAGTGGCTTCAAGACTCAGAAGCAATGGAGCCAACTGGATTTTTTCAATGGATGTAACACATGTCTTTTCAGTGAAGGCCTAATTCCAGACTCTCCAGCACTTTCTTACCCATTGGTGTTACAAACATGGGCCTAAATATAATGCAAGAAAAGACTTTGACTAGCAAATGTTCAGCAGCGTATTCCAGTCCATTTCCATTTGAAGCTATGCTGACATACAGGGCTCCACCATGGCCTCTTGGCACACCAGCTTCAGCAGAGTACTGAAATGGTTGAAGGAAGGAATTCCAGTCAGAATATGTTCCAGATGAATCCTGTTGGAGATCCATTTCTAAATGTATGCTACGTGCCTAACTATTAAAAAGTTCAGATTATGACCCCTCTAATGTTATTTTAATGCTAGTTTTAAAAATGTAATTATAAATCAAATTGCATTTGTGTTCTGAAGCTGACAGTAGTGAGCTGGAACACTCTAAGAGCTGCTTTAAAAATAACCCCTCTCAAACTTTATTACTGGTTTCAGAAAGGGAAGTGCAAGTGGACTGGCCAGATTCATCTGTGCTGTTCCCATCAGCAGACAGGACAACTTGCTAAGTGCCAGTTGTGTTCTGGTTTACAGAAACATAACATGGGACATGGGAGCTTTTATCTTTATCTGGAAATTCCATTTCCAAAGTTTGATTATCTCTCTTGGAGTTTAAGAAGACACAAGATCATTTAAATTGTGTTTCCTCCTTTCTTTTCTCGTTCTTTACCATAGTGAATTTTAATTGAAGATTAATATTTCTAAAACCTGCACAGTAACCAAAAAGTTGAGAAAAGCAGGATATTATTTGGCAAGAGCAAAATTTTGGGGCAATGCAAAGCAATGGCAGGGAGGAAATGCACTTAGTGACTTGTGCTGGTCAATGGTATCTGTATGAATTTAGTTTAAAAAAAGGGCTGGAAAAGATACCAGAAGGACAGTGCTGAAAGAATGCAAGCATTCAGCAGGGTTGAAATGTTCTGTTCAAATAATGGCTATAATGATTTTGG
>NC_141712.1:7400200-7402700 GCF_971803275.1 Cyanistes caeruleus | reverse complement strand
AAATATACAAAATAAGATGTTTGACAGGTCAAGCCTCAAAGCAAAACATAATATAAACAGGACAGAAATTTAATTCACAGTTAAAAAAAAGTGAAACCCTTCCCCTACGGTTATCAGCAGCAATATTTTTACTAATTTTAACAGCAGCAGTAGGTATAAGAGCATCTGTGCAAAAGAATCTTCCTATCTCTGGAGTTAAATTGTCCTCATTAAAGACCAGAGACCCAATGCTGTAATTTTATATCATTTCTGTAGCATTCACAAGGTCACTATTCCTGCACATGAGAGGAAACCACCTTTGCTCAAATGTCTTCCTATAACATTATCCAGATCCTTCACTGCATAAAGTTTTTGATGTTCTGCATTTTAGCTCATCCACTAGTTACCTAGTTTTTTGTAAGCATTACAGAGGATTTAGAGGTGAGGGTGATAATCCTGTGTTCAAGTTGGGCAGGTTTCTGTGGAAAGTAGGTTGCACGGAAGATGGCTGCAGAAGTCAACAAGGGAAGAAGTTAATGGGGGGAGTATAAATGTCTGTCTGATGAGTAGATAAGTAAGGAAAGGGTCTGGAAAGGTGCTAGCAGACAAAGACAAGAAAGCCTGAATGTGGCATAGCTGAAGAGGGAAGAACTGGTAAGAGAAGGGGGTTGACAAGTTTCTGGTATTGACAGGAAACATGATCTGCACAGCTGTATCTGTGACTAACTTAAAACTGGCAGGACATTCTTTAGATGATTACATCTATCAAACTGCTCTTTAAAGAAAGAATAAATATTTTACCAAAATGGAGGGGGGAAAAAAAAGCCTTAGAGCTGCTTTAATAAACTATTAGAAAGCTCTTTTGAAGCCAGTGCCTTAGAAGGCAGTGACTTCTCATGCCTAGAAACTCAGTTCCAGGAAGGGAGCCACTGGTAATGGAGGCAAGCAGTGGGCAGGAGGCCGCTGCTTGTACTTTAAATACCTTGCAAGATAACATCTAGCTAGACTATGAGCTTCTAATTCACATCTAATTAATAGGGCATAGGGGAAAAGGCATCTCACAGTCAGCTTAGGGAACCAGAAGACACATTGTTCTTTGGACTGCTTGGTTTTTGTAGCATTTTTTGTAGCACTGGCTGTGCTGGAGCCTTCACTCTCACTGCAATCATCCTAGTTCTCCAAGAACAAGTTTAAACACGTTAATTTGGGTACTCCTGACAAATGTGGTAACCTGGAAGCCAGTGTGTGACGTTCATTCTGCCGAGATGAAAAGCGTTCTACAAAAGAGCTGCTGCACGTGCCTTACTTTGCTATTTATTTCAAAGTGGTCGGGATACTCTTGGTGGGAAGTCTAGAGTTAGAAGCAATTGTGAAGTCTCAGTTGGCACAGATTAGTCCCAGGATTTAGGACTAGCAAAGTGACTTAAGCACTAAATCCCTGCCTTTCCCCTCTAGCCTTTTTCCAAGCTTAGCTGATTACAGGACCAAACTTTGAGATTTTCAGCTAATGAAGATGATATAAAAGGAAGTGATTTGTATAGCTTGATTTCTATTGATGAAACGATGCATTTTTTTAAACAAAGAATTACATATCATCATTCTAGACACTAATATTGCCATTATAAACTAAAACTACAGTTTTTCAACCATAGAGGATGAGGTTATGAGTTTGTAGCAGTACAACATGAGTTTGTAGGCCATAAGGAATACTTAAGTCTAAGTAGTGCTAATTTCTACTGTTCCTGTACAACTGATATATCTTTTCAACTAGACACTCACATGTGTGGAATTCTGCAATAATAGAAAATGCATTTAAAAATAGAACCTAAAAATCTTGATTTTTCTAAACTTGCTAGCCACAAAAACATGGCTATGGAGAGCATTCTCCAAGTCCTGAAGTAGCAGGCTAGGGAAGCAAGGAGACAAAAGGTACTTCGAAGTAGGGGAACTGCCTCGTGTGAAACATTCTGACAAAGTTTGTTGCAAACATGTGCCAAGAGCCGCTTTCCTTCGCCTTCAGGAGGGTGCCAGGAAGGTTTGTCAGGCTGCTGTGGGCCCAGGCAGGTGTTTGCCAGGCTGTCCCGGCCTCTGCGCCGGGCGTGAGGGCCGCTCCCGCGGGCCGGCCGAGTCGGCCTTTCAGTCGCTTTGGGAGCTGGGAAAATATGCCGGCTACTTCGAGTGGAATGTTTCACGTGTGGATTCGCAGGGAAGCAGCGCGGCCTGGCCTTCCGACCCCCCCGCCGGGATGGGCGGTTGCTGCGGCAACCGGAGCGCGGCGGGGCCGGTGTGGGGCTGGGGCCGGTGTGGGGCTGGGGCCGGGGCCGGGGCCGGTGTCGGTGTGGGGCTGGGGCCGGTGTGGGGCTGGGGCCGGGGTCGGTGTGGGGCTGGGGCTGGGGCCGGTGTGGGGCTGGGGCTGGGGCCGGTGTGGGGCTGGGGCTGGGGCCGGTGTGGGGCCGGGAGCGGGCGCAGCATCACCGGGCGGGCCGGGGGTCCTGCCCCCGCCCGAGTGCCAGCCCTCGCC
>NC_141712.1:7395200-7397700 GCF_971803275.1 Cyanistes caeruleus | reverse complement strand
GTAAGATTTGCTATATTAGCATACTTTGCACCATATATTAAGCCATAAATGGATCATCCTGTTATGCTTTAGGGTCCCCATTCTGAAATTCCTCAGTCAAGTGAATCTCTCCTCAAGACTAGAAATAGAAACAGTTCCCTTGCATTCTCCCACAGCCTCTTGTCTGCCTCTCTTTCATTTAAGAATAGTGATTGGGAAGTGTGGTATCTTTATGTGAACATCAACTGCAGACACAAACTTGTGCCAAGTTACTGGAGTCTCTTCAAACTTTTGAACTAATATATGGATGATTAAACAAAATGTTTGCCTCTCTGTCTTGTATTTGTGGATTATTTTTTTTTTCAGTTTTTTTGGGGCAAGAAATTTAAAACCCCAGTGTAACAGTGGCAGCTGGTTGGGCCTCTTCAGTATATTAAGATCAGGGAGCTGTACAAAGTTTCCTAGCAAATAAATATAACCCATTAGTACAAAAATATTGAGGAACAGTTAACATATTCTAGTTTCAAGAAACCACTGCTGTTATTTTGAGTAGTTTTGATACAACCAAATCAAAGCGAAGATTTGAAATAGCTTTTCTGAAAGCCCAAGCCTAAGTCATAAATTATTCTACACCATGATTTGTTCAGATAGTAAAACCATACCTCTTTGCCTGACATTACTGAAATGTGGAAAAGGGAAAGTTAAAAATAAAATGAAACATTTAAATCTTTGCTGTTGAGAACTTCAGATAGATGGCAATATAGCAAAGTTGATAAAAGCAATTCTCAATTAGACTTTATTATTATTTTATTGAGGTATTATTAATAAACATCAGGGTGCAGCTGGTGATAACACTCTCCTAGTATTAGACAAGTGGACACAGAAGAAAAATAAAGGCAAGTCGTCTGTAATGAGAAAAAGTAGAAGGATGTGGATAAACTGCAAATGAAATGAAAAGCAGAAATATATGATATTTGTCCTTCAAGCCATATCCAACAGCCTTTAGCTGTACACTTAGCCCTATCAACTTCTGCATAACCAGTTGAGAATAAGCTGTATTTATATGAGTGCAGGCTATGTGTCTAGTTCTGAAGAGAACAAAATGTTTTTTAATGTTTTGGGGGATTTTTGGGGGGTGGAGTTGGTTGCTTTGTTTTGCTTTTTTTTTTCAGTTTGTTCCCTTTAGCCCAGTATATCCACAGTGTTCTGTGTGTCTTCAGTTACTCTTTACAGACCTTGCTGCTAAAAAAATAAAAAAAAAAATCCTAATTCCAATAAATTTCCTGAAGTTAGCTATAAAAGGTAGTCACATACTAATTCAATAGCCTGATATTAGCTGTAATCCATAATATTATCAGCACTACACTGGCAACAATTACAGTGGCAATACATAACTGCAGTGTGTTTTGAGGGCAGTATTTTAATAAGGTAGGTGTTTAGTTCCCTGCAGCATATAAAACTGGTGATTTTGACTGCAAGGCTGCTTGGACTGGAAATCACAACCATTGCCAGTAAGGTTTAGAAAGTGTGTGCCAGGCAAGGGAATCACTGTTCGATGCATTTACCCTCTGGGGAGGTAAAACACAGATGGGGGAGTTAGGAGTCTTCTAACATTTAGCTGATACATTAGTGGGTAGCAATTCTGCTTCAGGGATGTTCAAAGTAGTTCATCTACCAGTTGGGAATCATTATGGGCACTAGTAGTGAGGATTAGATATGATAGAACAATAAGGGATTGTGGAAGTACCACTATCCTCCCCCCTCCCACAGACAAATGTTTCATAATCCTGGATACCCTTTTGCAGCTATGGCTGTCTTTAAAAACAGTTCTGGATTAAGGGGATGTTTTCAGTACACATACTAAGCACCTGTCTTCAGAAGAATTCAATGGTCATAGTCAAATAGGATATGGTAATGTGTATTTTGACCAAAATTATGTAAAATAATTTCTGTACATAAAAGTAGTACAGTTACTATGTGTATTCTTATCAGTTGGTGTGAGAAAATCTTGACAAAGCATTTTGTATTTCAGTACTGGGTAACCAAATGCAACAGTGACTTTCTGGGATTGTTTTTATGCCGTGATGCACTAAGCTATGCTTAAAAACTGTAAATTCATGATGGAGGAAGGGTAAGCACATTTTGAGGAAAGGAAAATCATGGTCAAAAGTCAGGAGAAATCAACTCAGTGTCTGTTGAGCTGTGCTATCACCTGTTTACTTTTACCCTGGCAATCTCACCTGAACATACATTAATTATTTCCTGTCTTTTTTCTATAGTCTTGAAGTTAAAACGTTTTCCAGAATGTACAAACAAACAGCTAATTTCATTGCACTTCTGTCTGTATGCAGTGAAATAAAATATGATTAGCTAGCTGAAAATGTATAACTTTTCAATCAGTAGTTAATTCAGTCCCAGAACCATATTCATATATATTTGAAACAAAATTGACCTTCTTGTTTATGTAATCTGTACATACAATAAGTGCCTGATTCAGTAACAAGCTACTCAACAATGTAGA
>NC_141712.1:7347700-7390200 GCF_971803275.1 Cyanistes caeruleus | reverse complement strand
TGTTGGGTTCTGAATTTGCCTGAAAATTTTATTTCATTTATTTTTCTACAGCCTGCAGATTGCCAAAATATTTAATTTCTGACTTTAATTAGATAAAATCAGATTTTATAGGATTTCCAAGTACTTGCAAAATATTTTAGACCCGTTGATCTGAGAAGGGTAAAAAACTTTCTAAACAGGTCTGTTTATGGTTGTTAATGTCAGGCTGCTGCTGTGATTGTAATAGTTGGGTTGTAATAGTCCCATTAATTTAAAAAATAGAGAGCATATTTTCCTGTTAAATATTGGGTGCTTTGTTCTGTAAAAGTTGATGGCAAAACTGTCATTGACTTTGGTGGCAAAGTTCCTGAAAGACCTGAAATTATGTGAGGTTTGGGAGTAATTTATTTTATTCACAAATTGTCTGAGAACAGATAGGCATTTTCTCATGTTGCTTTGTTGCTCGAAATTATTTGCAGTGTTCTTCATGGAGCAGTGCTTGGGCTGCTGATTGTTTGCTTTGTAAACAGTGTGTTGTAAATATTCACCATCTGATTAGTCGCAGAAGTCAGGTGCTGCTGTTCACGTTCCCTCACTGGCTGGGAGCTGTAACTGGGAGCAGATGCCTGTCCTAATAGTCTCTAAAAGGAAACTATACTAAATAGACTAAAAACTCAGCACCTCCTTGGGGCTTTGCTTTATTTGCAGCAAACCCAATAAAATAACAGTCAGTTGATGCCTTCTTCGCAGCTTTGGGTGCCGCTGGGTTTGCTGCCCAGGCTGCATGGAGCGCTCTCTGGATGAGGTCCTGGCCCTGTGGAGCTCAGTGTCAGCGCTCCTGGTGACTCCAGGAGGAGGGGAATTGTGCCAGAGAGCTGCAGTGTCCTGACCCTGCTGGGATAATGCACCACCTGCTCCGGGCCCACACAGGAGCCCACTTAACCATTTCCAGCAAGTGCTGTGCCTGCTGCTGGGTGGGCCTTAGCAGGGAGCCCCAGCCAGCCTCCCCTGCCAGCCAGGCCATTAGCAATTACCGTGTTACAGTCTGATATACAGCTCAGGGGAACTTTCACAAGTCACTGAAGCTCCTTTATTTTTCCTGGATGTTCCTGCTAGTGGAACTGGTTTGCTGGAGTAGTCAGAGGTCAAATGCAAAAGGGCAGAAGCAAGATATACTAAAAAAAAAAGTTTGTATCAGTGAATGTATGTGAGAAATGATTCTGAATATCTCTTCATTTTTGATTTGAAATAAAACTTTAGGCTTCTCTCAATGCACTTTCTTTCCTGGGATTGATAGCTTCACTGTTATTTTTCCTAGGCTATTTATGTGGAAGGAGGACTAGATGGAATAGAGCTTAGATTATTGTTGCTCCATTTCACTCTGGTAAAAGTGCTACTGGGGAGAACATGGGATCCTGGCTGTCCGTGTTCCATTAGGTTTGTACTTAATTATGGTTCTTCCTTTTTCTCCAGGCACTCTACAGCTTCCTGGACCACACACTACAATGTTTATCTGGTCACTTTTTTTCAATCCTGCTGAGCACCCTCAATTCCACCTAAAGTGAATAGGAATTGCTGAAGCTCAGCACTATCTAAATAAAGGCCCCTATTATTGATGTCACTGTTTGAGATAATAACTTGTGCCATGCATAAAGAGTGAAATCACTGTGCTTTTTTAATTCCTTCATATGAGATTTTGCTACTCTTTACTTTTCTCTACTGCTCAATGGTCCAGCTAGATAGCATGGCTTTTGAAATAGGCGATGCCTTCTCTAATTAGGCACCATTGCAGTTACTGATGGATTCAGACAATTTTGTGTTCAGAGTTAATGAATGTTGGCTTTGATCAGCCTCTGACTGTGATTGGTAGCAGTAGCTTTATCCATGCTTTATGCAAGTCACCCAAACCTCTTGGTTATACAGAACTGAGCTAACAGCCTTACAGAAAAAAGAAAACAAACCACTAAGTGAGCTATTGTCAGAATGTACCATGTGCAAGAAACCCAGCCTACCTGGCTCCTAAAAGAGTTGCATGGAAGGGATAGCAAACCCCAGGTGTTTAATTTGAATCTTAACTATGTGGTCAAAGGTGGTGCTGCAAAAGCTGTATATTCAGTGGGGTCCAGTTCAGGGGATCTTCCTCCTGCAAAACCCACTTGGCTTCCCAGCCTAACTCTACTACCCTATCACTGTGAGTGACGTTCTAGGGGAAAAAAGAGGTGTCAAGCTCAAGTAATCAGGCTGCCTTTAATGATCTGTGCAGCTGTCTCTGTCTCCTCTCTGCACAGCTTCTAGATTAGATGCAGGGTACGTGTGTCTGTCCCACACCTCTCCGTGCTGCTCTCTCTCACTGCATCAGAGCTCACAGGGAGGAAGCTGAACCTGTGTGACCATTCTACTGGTGCTTTCCCCACAGGGCTTTTGATGAATTTGCATTAGGTGATTATCCCCTCATGCATGTCTTGGAAAGGCAGGTAACTCCACGTTGTCAGTTTTCCATCTGTAGCATGTGGATAATGATACTTTTCTGCCTCACATGGGTGTTGTGAGTACTAATTAGTTAATGTCTTTTCAGCACTTTTATCATACAAATACTAAGCAGTTATTGCTATAATTATTATTTCTTATTATTTTGTTGTTCCTCAAACAAGGGATTTTGAGCACTCATCTATGTCTGAGTGTTTGAAAGTATAACTTCATATACATTAAGTGACTGTGATATGGTAATGCCATAACACTGGCAGTTCACAAATCCACCCCAGCTGAAGCAGCATTTTCTTTAAAAATATTCCTCTGAAGCAACAAGGTCATGCCACGAAATACAGTGTCTGTAATATAATAAGGCATAACATGGTCTACGTTAGTTGAATAATAGTGCATGCTTTGGGTGTGCTGTGAGCACTGGAAAGAGCTCAGTTGGCTACAGGGGATGTGGCTTTGGACATCAGTGGCTGAACCACAGGCGTGTCAGTTCAGCAATGCAATATTTCCTGAGCTTGTGCCAAAATCACTGGACTTCTGCAGAATTTTAGGTTCTTTCAACCCCTTAAATTAAGTAAAACTCTAAAAGAAAAAAAAGAGAAAAGAAATAAACAACCAAACCCCAAACAACTTAAGCAAAGCCTATCAAAAAACCTATGAAACCTTGTGCTTCAGTACAAAAAGCATGTGTTTGCCAAGAGTCATGCAGGAGGTGGTGAGCCCTGTCAGAGTAACACTTCCTACCTACAGAATCCAGCCCCAAGATTCCCTTGGCCCTGGGAATTTCTAAGACCAAGAGATTGCCTTATTTTCTGTATGACATAATTTTTAAGCCTGGAAGTCCTGCTTTTTGCACAAATAACTGAAAAATAATTTTTTTATTTTTTAATTTTTTGTCAGAGAAGGGGAATTCTGATGTATGAAAGCTTCTTCTTACAGATGAAGGGCCCAGTTTCTGTAGCAGGCATCCTTTTTCTGGATTACTGTGGAACCTTTTCCATACGGTCAGAGGACAATATAGAAGGCTAATGGCATAAAGGATTCGATTTCCCAGGTGGAAAGCACAGGCATAGGAATGAAATTCTTATTATGTACAGCCAGTTGGAATTGGATACAGAACAAAGCAGATCCCTGGCAAGCATCTGAAGAACTGATTGATGATGGAGCACTGTGAGGGGAAGGAGTAGAGGCTGGCAGGTAGGGATGGGAGGGTTGGGAACTCCGGGAAGCTGCAAATCATCACCTCTGGTCCACAAAGACCTGGGAAAAGGAATGCAGCTCAAGTCTTTAACCATCATTTTCTTGGAGCCTCTTAAGGACCCATGAAGGCATGGCTGTAATTGGATTAGAGTTTGTATGGAGGCACAAAGCCCCTGTGCAGATGTCCTTGACTTGCTGTCCGCTTCCCTTGTGGAGCAGCAGGAATTGGGCTGCTGAGGACGGGCCCTCGTGCTAGGCTGTAGCTCTACAGAGGGGTTCCCTGTGCCACGTCACAGCAGCTTTCCTGCTCCATGACCACACGTGCAACTGAAGTCACCAGCTCATCCCAGAGCGAGCTCTCAGCTGTGTGATGACACAGAGCAGGGGCAATGGGGAGCTTGGGCTTGAGCAAGGCGTGCAGGACTTGGAGTGATGTTTTGGGTAGAGGGCAGGGTTCAACGGGGTGGGCTGGAGAGGGCTGCCAGCTTAGTCCTCTCAGCAGAAGGCAATTGCTGCTCATCTGGATGGATCCCATCAGGATTTCTTTTGTTTCCAGCCTTTCCCATGGGACTTTCTGTGGGGAAGGTACAATCATCACCATACAACAAGCTGTCAGCCTTGTGACAGCTATATAGTGCCTGGACTGGTTTGTCTGCAAGTGAGCGTTGTCAAGCTAAGTCTTTTTCCAGCTGAGGAAGGCCTGGGAGTGACTGTGAAAACAAGAGTACCCTCTTTTGAGGGTTATTTTGAAAATGTTTGTGTTGGTAGAGACAAGATGCCATACATGATGTAGATAAATAATGTAGGAGAATCTTACAGCTCCTATGTAATCTGGTATGGTTTTCTTACAGTGTTGGAGTCCCTATTAAAAAAGCTTAGGCTTTGGTAGATTTGGCTCTAAAAGTGATTTAAAATCTCCAATTAGAATGGGAATACTTTTTAAGTTAAATGCCTGATTAAATGCAGAGAGGATATGTATTTTCAAAACCTGACAACTGAGGTTTTTTTGTGGTTGCCTATGCTTACATACTCACTGCTGTATTTTATGGCTTGCACCTGAAGTTACTTATGCATTATGCCCAGCAGCTATATACATATCCATTTATGTGACCTTGTAATCAGTTTATTAGTGTTTTAGTGCCTTATTGCTGTTATTTGTGTCAGCCTTAGCCATAAGAAGTAAATTTCATAAACTAAGATTAAAAGTAGTTCAGTGAAAGTTATGAAGCAATGGGAACCCTGAAGTCATGACAGAATTTCTTCCTAACTTCAAGGAAATCACAATGTAAACTCTAGTGTTTTGTCAGTTTTGTTGTTTTGTTTTTTTTTTATTTTATTTTTTGTAAGTGTTAATTTTACAGTTATTTTTATAATGTGCTTTCAGAAAGACAAAGTTTACAGAGATGTATCATGTTAGGTAAATCAAGAGATATCTCTGTAGGGAAACAATTGCTACATTTTAGAGGAAACAAGTCCTTTTTCTAGTCCCAAAATCTTGTCTGTCTTGTTTTGTTTGTTTTTTTCTCACAACCATATTGGTTGGTCTGATAAAACCTATTGCATTTCTATATAACACTTCTCATTCTTAGAACAGACCATCGTATTTTCAACAACGCACCTATTACATACTGTAAACAATTTTATTTAATTGAGATCAGAATTAAATGCTAATTTTTTAAAATAAATGCATGAGTGGATTATCTGGAGAGAAGTTTTCAGTACCTGTATCACACTAAACTTATTAAGAGGCCATTATCAGGACTTCTTTTTGTAACTGCAACTAGGTGTTGTTTTGTAAAAAAGTGTGAATAAAAAGCCAACCTTCCAATGCATTCTCAACTGATAGGCTTAAGATACTGCATGTCTGTACCATAAAATAACAGATCATCCTATTGGAAAGCAAAACTCCATTAATTGAGCATGCACTTTTATATTTTTATAATGTCTTTACAGTTTTAGGAAGGGACAAATTCCATGGTGTCATCCATGAACATAGCTGAAGTAACGGTGGCCCACTTTTAGCTTGAGCAAGAAGCACTGTAATAGACTGGGTTGCTGTTATAGAAAGTTTATTGTTATTGGTGTATAAACTAGCTGGGGGCTTAAACACAGAGCAGCTGGGTAATTTAGCTAGCTCCTGGATCCAGTTAAAAAAATCTATGTTCTGTCCACAGTAGGGGAATGGTCATAGCTGAGAAACTGCTCTGTATCAGAGTGTACCACACCTGTGGTGCGTTCACCATCGAGAACTGTGTAGGCTGGAGAAAACATTAAATCCTCTCATTACTGCTTTACATAAGACAGACACTTGAAGCAGTTGCACGTTTATCTGAGATTACCAGTTAAAGTCATTAAAAAACAACTAGGGCTCACTCACTCAATTGGATGTTTCCAGGGTTTTGGTGTGCGTTGTGATTAACGACAATATGTCTTTGATTAGGGAGATGACATTTTTGGGGAAGACTTACCCTTTCTGATGTTTCTGTTCTCTGGGTAAATCTGAGGTGACAGGTATGTTGTTAGCTCTCTCACCTTTTGTTGGGAAAGCTAAACTTGTGAAACGAACTAAAATCTTCTTTTTTTCCTTTTAATTTGAGAAAGAAATGCACCATTAACACTTCGGGTTCTAGCCAAGCTCATGCTCTGACAGCAATTACAGTCAACTGATGGAATAAATTGTTTGGAAAACTCTTTATCATTAATGTTTCCTATTTCTTTACACCAAGTAAATGAGGGGAAGAAACTTTTGAGTTGTAACCAGGTAGCAGTACATTGAACTTCCTACCACCGATGTCCTGGGGTTTTCTGGCTGTTTTTTCTTTTTTTCGCCACCTTATTTCACTTTTTCAAATTATCACACTTGTTGCTACTGAATAAATAAAATCTTACTAGTTTCTTTAAACCCCTAGGTAAACTCAGCCTGCTGTGTGGTTTCACAGAAGTCAAGGGAGCCAAGCTGTTTGATTTCTCTGTTGAGAAACATAAATGCTTTTGGGATCAGGGAGCTTCTGTGGACAGGAACTCTTTTCCTTTTTACTAGGAAGTTGTTGTCTTCATAGCTATCCTGGATCTGAACCTGGCCAACATCAGCCAAGACATTCAGGCACTACAGTAATACAACTAAGAATATTAATGGCATTTAACATTGCTTGTTTTCACAAATCAATCAAAGAAGTCAAAGCAGCAGGCACAACTTATATTACTTACAGTTAGATATAGCTACATCTCTCTCATGAAAAGTGTTTTTCTGCAGTATTTAACCATTGTTGGCAACAATCATCAATATTAATCCTTAACAGCAACATGATAACCAAGCCAGCAGATAAAATGGCTGTTAAAAAAGTAGGGAAAAAAGGAATAATAGGATTGTGGAATTTTAATATTCTCCAGCTATTTATTAAAAAGTGCTTATTTTGTATGTGTTTATTTCTAATAATCAACTGTAACATTACTTTGCAAAAAACTGTAATTGCTTCTTAATTTCAAATCCCAGTTCCTTTGTGCTGTATACAAAGGTAGGATATTTCTGTACTTATTGTTCACAGCACTCTGTGTAAAAAATCACGTTCATTTCAAGAAGCTGTTATGGTATTGATTCTGGTAAAGACTTCCATTAACTGACCAATCTAAATCTCATAAGTGATGTCAGGATAGTTATGCATTTGCTTGGTTCAAGTATTCAGCCATTATGTTAGAATGCAGGCAGTGTCTGAATATGGCTGTTAAATTATTTCTAAATACCGAACCAGAACAGCTTAACAGTTCTGCAGTTTGAGACTGACACAAAAATGACAATCTGCCACCTCTTTGTTTTTTAAATATTAACGTTGTATTGGGATAGTATTTTTGGAGTAAAAACCTGTGGCACGAGAGGATAAGTGACATAAACAAAGGCAGCTGGGCTGCATGAAATAATGGAACAATAAGGCCCTTACAGCCGTTCTCATCACTCCAGTATGTTAATTAGCATTCTGTTGTGGCCGCAACACTGAAAACATGTAATCTGTATTGGTGTACTGTACAGCTGTGAACACACATTCTTTTTTGTTAGTCCCTAGAGTTAGCCTTGCCATTGGCATATGTGTGTGGGCCAAAAGTCAAACCAGCACCACTAAAATGCCACGCTATGGAAGCAAGAGAGATTTTCTTTTATTTATTTCCATCGTAACCTGTGATGTAATCTGGTTACACAGCTTCTGTCTGTCTGCTGATTCTTTTAGCCTCCTGCATGGGTATATGTTGTGTGTGAATCTGTGTGTGAGCATGTCTGCATGTCTGTGCAATATATTTATATATGGCCAAACGAATCATCTGAAATAAGTGATTTGGGAAGATAAAATCTGCTATAAATAAATAAAAGATTTTTCCTCAGTAGAACAGTTTAAAAAGTCCACCATGAAGAACATTGCAACTATATTTTATTTTTAATGTGTAAAGCTAGTTTGATATTTTTATTCATAATTTCATTTAAAAAAATAGTTCAGATATCATTGATGCTTCAGTGAATTCAGCTGCATGGACATGGAACAGTTGCATTTCTTTTAGTTTTGATACAAATATGGAAAAAAAAAATCAGTGAAAACAAACCAGAAGAAAGCTGATAAGAGAAGAATTTTTCCATTTATACTTCCTTTTAAAATAAATAATACTAAAGTCAAGATCTCAGCTCGCCATGTCCATGTTAAACTTACTTGGCCAAGGGCTGGAGAAGATCACCTGATTTGGTGAGATGGAAATCATCCCTCAGTTGTGGGGATTGGTATTTCTTTCTAGTGCTCCTGTAATTAAAAAATTCTGACCTCTTTTAACACACAGGTATTTACCTGGCAAAGAAGCCTCCCTTTTGGTTCATAAATGGGATTTAAAATTAACAAATAAGATTTCTAGTATTTCCTTTTAAATGTATGCTTTCACAGTGAATATTCACCTGTCAAACCTGTTTGCTAGTCTCCATTTATTACTTTGTTGTGATGATCTCTGTATGCACACATGGAAAAAAAGAGGTAGGAAATATTTTTCTTATAAAATAACTTTCGGTGCTCTTGGGTGAATGCATCCTTTATCCACACTCAGATGATAAGAGTGAAGGCTTAGCTCATATTTCTGCACTAATCTACTTCAAACCTGATCTTGAAAAATTACCCTCATTGCACAAAGAAAATACAGCATTTAAGTCACCATGCTGATCAAATTTGGTTCTGCTTTTTGGCTGTGGAGGGAACAAATTGTTTGGTGATTCTGTGATGTGTACCAGCATCCACTAGGGAACTGAGTAAGTTGTTTCTGGTTTTCGTTAACCACTCTCTTTCTTTCCCAAGTAGATTGTAACTCTTTTAACAAGACAGATACATTATTCAAGTATCACATGCATGATAAGTATTGAAAGGTTTAAAAAATTGAGCTTAATACTTTATATTGCTTTGGATAGCATGATTATAGACTAGAAATACTAAATATTTAGATTTCATGCTTGCATTACTGCTTTGATGGAAATAAAAATCAGGAATACTGCTTTAAAAATTAAATTTCCACAGAAAAAAAATACAGGCTGTCAAAAAGAGAATAAGAAGAACAACAAAAATGTTAGTAGCTGTGTCTGAATTTGTCTTTATAGTGGTAAAAGTATATAATTAATAGAAGAATTTTAGCTCCAGATGTGGCTATACTATAATAGAGCCTTATAAATGCTACAGAAAGAAAAATTGCTTGGAACGAATGAGAACCAAATCAAGAGCACACCTGGGTTTGACAAAGATTGCATTTACTGACTGCTGTGCTATCACATTACAGAGAAAGACCAAGTCTTTGGGAGCAGCTGTAGAGAAAGGCCTGGCAAATCTGCATGCAAATAGCAGCACATTGTTAACTTAATCAGATGCCGAGGAAAAGATGTGCCAGACCATGAGGATGATCTATAAACAAGTACAGAGTCCAGAGAGATTGTGAGGGCTAGGCAGATTAAAAAGGTATACCACAAGGGTTCTGTCCTTGGGTCAGATTCTTGTCTTTTATGTTGGCTGAAGGTCACTGCCACTCGGGCTAACTTATCACACTGTTTGTTACAGCCCATTGTAGTAAATTTGTCAAATAGTACCCGGCTTGTTCTTTGCACGGATATAAATAATTGCATATTATTTTGGGAGTTTGGTAGCTCTTTGTTCCTTGGTGGTAGAGATACGGGTATTATTTTCTGAAGGAACAGTGTGTGATTTCATAACTCTCATTAAATAATATTACTGTATAAATGTCCCAGTGTAGTGAGATAAGAAATAGCATGATACAACATATAAAGAGACAAATCTTCCATTAAAAGAAAATCTTTCTTATAAACTGAAGTTTCCTGACAAAAATAGTCTTAAAGACACCTGCTCTCCGTATCATTTATTAATTTTAACAGGAATATATGTTTAAAAATCTTCTCTTAGTCTAATATCATAAAAAATAAAGAAGTAATACTATTTAATCACCCACAGCTTAATAGTGCCTTAGTTGTTTACTGCCATTGCACTAATTGCTCTGTACTAATGTGTTTTTGTGTGATTTCCAGTAGTGCTAAAAGAACTGAGATCCATAACCAATTAAATATAGTGTTTTTATGTTAAAAATATATCTGCTGTAGACTAGCAAATGAACAGTGGTATTCTTTTAAAAACAAGAGAGAGTTGGCAGTTGCAAAGCTGCAGAGCACTAGGTATTTTTCATTTCATCTTTTCCACAGTGACAGTGGAGTAATCTTTATGAATAAGCAAACTGCAGAAAGCTAAGCATTTTATATTATATTATGGGCCAGAATCTCCTCTCACACAGTTATAAATCAGACATAACTTTATTAAAGACAGAGGATTTACACCCACCCAAAAGAGGTGGACTCAGGCCTTTTGTTTCTGCAAATGCCTTTTTTTTTTTATTTTCTCCTTTCCAGAAACGTAACTTTTAAAATCTGAAACACAGATTCCTGTTGCACAAGCTCCCCAGCAGAAACATTTTGGCTGATCCTGCCGCATGGCAAACCCTGCACGGGGCCAGCCGTGCTGGGCAGGCAAGCCAAGGCCAAGGAAGAGATTTGGGTGCCTGGCTGTTTGACAGGGGGAAATGACACTCAGAGACTCGCAGCAGAGGAAGGCACACCGTTTATATACCACAGTGTACCCTGCCAGAGGGTTAATTGGGTAACATTGTTGTTGGCTCCAGAAGGAGCTCGATGCCTGAGACAGGGCACCGCAGCAGAGGCTGCGAGGGTGAACGAGGTGAGGGGAAATTGGACATAATAGCATTAATAATAATAATTAAAGACTAAGAGTAACAAAAGAACGCATAACTAATACACCAGTCTTGCTTTTTATTACAAAATTAATATTCATATGAATGCTATCAGAGTTATTCAGTATTAAAGTGGTAAGACAAAAGCCACATTGTAATATATTATACAGTATATCGCAAGATGTTTGTTTCTGTGGATTTTGACCAGCTGAAAACAAACGAACAGCACTACCAAACTGTCTGTTTCCAGGTCTTCAGCACAGGGTCCTCAGTCAGCCTAGGATCCCCAAACCCAAAGAAACAGGAATGCTCTTCACTTTATATAGGGCGAGGTAATGAGATCAATTAGATCCTCATCCATTGAACTGTAGACAGCTGTTGGTGCATAATAATCATCATTAGAGATGGGTGAATGTGGGATACTTGATTTGCCAGACTACCCGCAGGTATTCTAAAAATGCCAGACTTAACTCTTGAGTATTTTGAGTACTTGAGGCCAACATTTTCTCTGAAGTCTCTCCTGGGACTATTGATCATAAAAGAAGAAAAAGGTAGAGAACAGGGAGAGCTAGAAGGCTGCCAGGCTGTTTCTCAGGGTCGGAGAAAGTTGAGCAGATAAACCCAGCCAGCTGCTCTGTACACACCACCTCTTCAGGGCCTCATGGAACCTGGGAGCTATTCACCCCAGTGTTAGCTGCCATCCTCATCAGCCCCAGCAGCCAGCTCCTTGTTCTGTCTCCATGAGTTTCATGGTAAGAATTGCACCCTTTCTAGGCTTGGCTGCATTCTCTCTCTGTCCAGCCCAGAGTTCAAATGTCACCCATGGCCAAAGATCCCCCACACTGGCTGTGTGTCAGTGCAGCCCAATTATGTTAACAAGGTTAGCCTGATTCTGGTGTTGTGTTTTAGAGGATGGGAATGCAGCCTTACCAGTGTTGCAGTTGGAGCCTTTAAACACCCAACAAGCTTCAGAAGCACCACTAGCATGTCCAACACACTGTCATTGTGTTGTGAACTCCACTGGTTGTGGTTATTAATTTCAGACTTTGAATCCTCAAACATTACAAGTATTTATTTATATGCTAAAAATATTATAAAATACTCTTAACTGGTTCTCTTATTACTATACATCCTTGCAGCTCCTATGTTCTGCACTTTTAACATGTTAACTTATAACAATTCTTATAACTGAGTCCATTCTTGAGGTAGTGGGTGCTGCCATTCCAGGGAATATGATATACATTGCTACTGTTTCGCTTTTGGTTTGTCAATGTAAAATAAAGAGTGGATATACACATGAGCAAAAGCTTTAGCCCCAGTTTGGAAAATAATACTTAAGTGTCCTGCAGGTTGGTGTGAGGATTGATTTGCTAATGTTTGTCCAACTCACTGAATATATAAATGTTCTATAAGTATTTAGTAAAATTAAGTCCCCATGCATCACTTGTTTATCCTCAATATCTGTACAAACTGTGGGTTTTGCTCCTATGGACTAGTAGAGCTTAGAAAGGAAGAAAAAGGAAACAGACATTATGGTTCTGGCAACTGGCAAAATAAAGCAACTGGCAAAATGTGCTTTATTCCTCCCGCACACAGATAATATTTGGGTAGATGGTCACACAGTACCAGTGTGCAAATATTTATCTGTTTGCAAAGAGAATCTCAGCTTTTATTGCCCAATGCTGCAAACCATTATTCTTGTAAACACCATTGGATTTCTCATATGCATAAAGACTATTTTTAAGACTAAGGGTCTGTGGAAAAAGAATCTAACATATCTTTTGAGATTAAATTCCCTGTAATGGTTTTATGGCCTAGCATGTTTTTGGTAGATCAACTACTTGATTACACTTGAAGATTCATCTGCAATAGTGGTCTAGTGTGTGCAGGAACAAATTAAGCTTCTGCACTTAAAACACACTGAATACCCGAGGCAGAGGCTAGATGGCAGGTAATAGGAATTTTTTTTGTTCTCTTTGATGGGTGCACTGTCATCATCAGTTTGGTTATAGCAGCTGCTCCTTTCTTGCTGCTTGGTTTTATTTCCTGTTCTCCAATAATCTCTCTCATTCAGAGGAAGGCAAAGACAGCCACCTTCTTGAAAGCTGGCAAAATGGGATAAAGGAAAGTGATGAAGGAAGACTTCAAGCCAGACATTCTCTCTTGTTTGGCATGGCTGAACTGAGCTGCAGATGCTACCGGAGAGATTTCACCATATTTTTCATTAGAGATATATCAGTAATGAAGTATCATGGGATGGAATATCAGTATCATCATGCCAATGTGTTTTGGGCTGTGGAATTTCAGTGTATTCATTGAATACATTGAATCAGAAGACATTTTACCTCTGTGATTCTGGGTTATTTGGAGTGTTTTCAGGCTCGGCGGTGGAAGGCAGTGTGGAAGCCTCAGCATTCCTGGGACTGCCTGAGAGGGGCTTTGTCCATGGTGTGAGCAGGGTGCTGCCAAACCCTGACCTCAGCTCCAGACAAGTGTGTGTGTGGCTTTCTGCTTTTGGTTTTAACTCATGCCTAGTTCTTGAAAGTAATCATATTGTGTTTATGGAAATGAAAAAAGGAAACTCTACATGAGAGAACCAGCAGGGGAATGTGAGATTCTTTTGGATTCTTGACTTCTGTCCAGTGCTGTTGTCTTCCAAATAGAATTTGCTTTCCTCCAACTTTTTTGATTTCTTCTCACTGGGTAGATAACTCTAAGCCCAACTGTATCTGAAATGTAAATGTATCTGAAGGGTGGCCCCAATATATTTTCACAGTTGTGCCCTGTAAGAACATTGCATAGAAGGAACAGTGATGCACTGTCAGTGCAAGCACTGCAACATTTCTCCTTCCCTCCAATATTGAAAGTTTTAGCATCATGTTTTGGTCACAACAGTCAGAAATTAGCATGAACCAAGCAACACGATGGTTATAGCTGGTTACAGGTTACAATTGCAAAGCTTACCACTGTGAGGAAAATTAATTGGCAATATTTTTTAAGGTTTTTGCCAATGACAAGAATTGAAAGAGCAAAAGTTAGTTTATGTCCTTCCCCCATCCCTCCAGCTCTTCCCAGATAATTCCAGTCATTCATCTCTCCAACTCAGAAGCATTTTAAATTAAGCTAAAGGGGGAGGTGATCATCACCAAGTAATTATAATTATAATCGGAAGCAAAACTTGAAATGCAGTCTCCCAAGGTGATGCAGTTATTCTTGGGTGTTAAAGCAAATCTCCCTCTTCTCCATGCCCACTGTGTCCACACATGGAAGGCAACTGGACTCTGACCCTGAGTACAGTGGGGTATTGCAGTAGATTGCTGGTATCAGAAATGTAGCAGGGTGGAAGCAGTTGGAATCTCCCAGTGTCCAGACCAATTAACACCACGTGTGTCCTGATCTTCGCAGTTGTGATTGAAATTGGTATTTTTGTGGTCTACACTCTGTTTTTCTGGCAAAAAAGACCCACCTTGTGGCAGAAGGGTTTCTCTCAGGTGGTGTTCCAGGTTTTGAATATAACCTGCTCTAAGGCAGAGCAGCATTTAGGAAACATGAGATTGAAAAGCACGGTGCCTGCTAAGTCAGAACTTCAAATAGTACTGCTGTCCCAAACAAAGCATCTAGAATTCTGCCAATAATTCATGTGCCTGTACAAAGATTGCATGGATGTGAAGTGTTTTATTGCACATACTCTCCAGCAAAAGAGGCTGACACCTCTTTTAGCACTACTGGCCAAATAAATACAGTGTTGAGATAGATGATGTTTATAATCTTGATGGTCTGCAGCCTTCCCTTATTTTTTTGCAAGTAGCCTCTGTCAAGCACAGCTGCCTCATACACCTGTTTTTTTCTTTTCATAGCATGAGTAATGACTGTGGGGATGCAGCAGTAGAGAGCAGATATAGTGCATTGTGTTTCTGCTACCAAAAGTTTCTTTGAACATTTTCATGTTGCTTTCTTTACTGACCTGGAGTTTGGAAGAAGCTAGATTATTATCACTCATGTCATAAATGTTTTGTTCTACCTGTGGGTATTCATTTGAGGATCTTCATTGCCCTCAAAGCTTTACCCAGGTTGCATGAAGTAAGGTCTCTTAAAGATTCTGATGGAACAACTTTTTAATCTAAGCATTCTTCCTAAACATGAAATAGGTTTGCACCTCTCTGGTCAAAAGAAAGACACTATCTAACTATGACTATTTCTACACCAAGCTCTTTGAGTTCAAATTCTCTGTGTCCAACATTCCCTTTAGTCTAAAGCAATGGACATTTTTTTTTCCATAGACTGAATTTCCATCCATTATCTTCATGAAAAGTGAAGAATGGCTCAATTTTCAAAGTAGTGACTGGCAAAAATTCTGTGGATGACTGTTTTGATGATGATTATTTTTATAGATGGGTTATTTGCTGTGCTCTTCAAGTGCTCCCCAGACTTTGACTCCTGATGTTGTCCAGGCAATTGAGCTGCTATACCATAGCCTGTTTAAGTAGTCTCATGGGAGACAGTTTGCCTGCTCACTCACCTAAAGTTGTGTTAGTGTAGTGTGTAGGGTGGAAAGACTCTCTTCAGTTAGGGCAGTGTGTTCCAGATCAGGGATTTTACTTTTTGTTTATTTGTTTGTTTGACATGGTTTCTTTATTTAAAAGCTGTTGTTGCTGGGTGACTGCTGGCATAGTGCTGGATAACTTTAGAAGGACATAGCCTGGCTGAATAGATCACATCACAACTTTCAATGTTGGAGGTAGAATTGCAACCAGTTCCTGTTGTTGGCTCTTGTTCTGTCAAGGCTAGAAAAGTGCTCACTGATTTGATAAGCAGTTAAAGCACCCTCCAAAAGAGGAGCATGAAATGGATGGGTTTGTACTCCATGAGAGCTCTGCAATGGCAGAAGTGTGTATGATCAGATATTCCTGACCTCTACCAATGGGCTATTGGCCCGTCTGCTACTCCAAGTTTTCTCTGTCATCAGCTGTGCTGCCAGAGTTGCTCTGGCCAGCTCTTGTAAGCCATGGCCAGCTTGCTGGGAGCAGGGACCGCTGGGCTCCTCACTGCAGATTTCGAGCAGGATGGTAACTGGCGCAAAACTCTTGCTTTGGCACCCTTCAGCCATCCAGGTTCTGTTCTTTATCCCTCTTTTCCCAGTTTTTCTCTTGCCTTGCCAAATAAATGTGGCACTAGCAGAGTCTTCCATTCTGGGCAATCATCTGAGGAGCTCTTTGCCAGAAGACCCAGAAATAGGGTTTTTCCTCAAATTAGTTCCAGAAAAGAATCAGAGGAAAGGGAGACAAGAAGATAGATTTGTCAGCTTTGGTGCTGGCACTCTTAGGGCCATGTTTGCTGGCTCATTTCGTTCACCTTGTGAAATTTCAGGGCAATCCAACAAAGAATTAGCGTCTCTTGGGATTTAAATCCCTATTGTATCAACCCAAATGGCTTGCTTCTCTCTGGAGGAGCCAAAAAAATGCTAGCAGTATCTGCTTGCAACAGGTTTCTCCAAAAGCAAACTGGACACAAAGATGGATTTGGGGCATACCCTTTTTTTTTTTCTGAAACTTGTGTCAGTGAACAAAGGAAATTGAGAGCTTTTTTTCTGTTGGAATAGTTCCCTATTTAACTGGGTAAAAAATCCAATTTGTTCTGAGATCCCCTCTGAGCCCCCTCAGGGTGACTTGCCATAACTGAGGATTTTCTTGCCTGTAAAATTTGAAGACCTTGAAGCATGAGTTGTGGATTTTTGCAGAATTTCTTTGGAAGGCCAGAATTTCTAATTAAGTATACATTTTGTGGTCAACCACAAAAAGAGAAAAATGTACATCTTAAGCATCTTTGGACTGTGTTAAAGAAAGCAGTGGTTTGTCCATTTCTTTCCTTCTCAGTTTTGGTAGAAACCCCTGAACATTTCCTGTCCCTGGCTCAAGGTGTGAATAAGCACTGCAGGTTGTCCCAGGAGGCTGTGGAGCTCTCAGCTCCCCAGTTTGACCCTGCAGGAGCTGCCTGAGTTCTCCTGTGCTGAGAGTGAGCCCTATTAAACATTCTGTGCAAGAATGGGGGGCCAGGGGTGGATGGATGGGGTGGGGTGTCCCTTCAGAAGCACTGGGTTAGTAGCAGCACAATTAGACTTTACTGGCTTTAGTTCCTGCTATACCTCTGAAGCACTTGTATGGAATGGATGCTTCAAATTAAGTATGACCTGGTTGTCCAATCCCAATTACCTAAAGAATCCCTCAATTTGCTTAACAATTCCCTCACAGCTATTATGGCTCTGACTGATTGTCCCCAGGACTCTCTTAGGCTTACAGCTAATGTAATTGATTCTTCAGTAGTAGCCTGAAGGGCCATTTGGCTTCAACCATGGTCGGGAGATTTTTTATTTTTTTTCTTTTAACCTAAGAGAATGGTTATTTTTTTATAGTCATTCTGGTTTTGGAGGGTGAGGGTGGAGGGAATCATCTGGTCACAGCTTGGAACAACAGTCTGTGCCAGATGGGGATGTATTTTCCTTGGGCTCTCAGTTAAATTGGCTTTGGATGGAAGGTCTATGTAGACTTCAAACCAAAATTTGGATGAGTATTTCTGAAACAAACCTGAGGTGAATGCTTAATTCTGACATTTTCCTCTCTTTCTTCCTCTTAGTCAGAATTTTAAGAATGTTTGGGACTTTTTTTCTGTAACTGAATTTATCTCAGTCATGACAGATGAATCTTTTCGGTTGTGACAAATGGTCTCATTCCCAAGTTCTGTATACAAGGGTTGGATACGAACTTATGGAAGAGTGCTTTGACACTGTAAAGTGGATTGTCTTTTCATCAAGGACTAGATCATAGAATTCTGTGGGCTGTGTTAGTAAATCTGCATTAGTGGGGGTGCTCAGTGAATCACATGCTGTTGTGTCAGGCTCTTACATTCTGAGTTGTGTTGTGGCCCTGTTTGGATACTTTTATTTTTCATTTGGGAAAAAATTACAGCTGCAAGGACAAAATTCTATCAAAACCCTCACCCCCTTTTTTCACCAAATCTCACAAACCCATAGCTAGAACACCCAGCAGAGGTAAAAGGATATTGGTTTAAAACAGATAAAATGAAATAATTCCTGATACAGTGAGTAGTGAACTTCTGGAACTTGCTGCCAAGGGAATTAGTGGAGGCAGACAGCATCAGCAGGCTCAGAAAGAGATTAGACAGATTCATGGAAAACAGTTCAATAAACAGATAGTAATAAACAGGTCAATAAACATCTAAAAAAATGCCATAGCTTTGAGTCATGACAGGCGCTAATTTTCTACATATCTAGAACCTTAGAATTAAGGTGCTTAAACTTGTTGAGAATGATAAAGAGATGCTTGGATTGCTATTTGGTTAGGTAAGGGAACAAGGGAGGAAGAGAAAGGGGACTGATGTCTGTCTGAACACAGCAGTGCGTTGTTTTTCTACCTAAAATCCATAAGGAGGGGAATGACTCTTTCAATGGGGATCCTTAAAGGAATGGTTCACTAAGAATGTTACTGAGTTTGAATCTCTACAGCTCTGGCAGTCTGTGAGAATGCTAGATTCTCAAAAATCTCTTCAAAGTCCAGAACTGTACCTAAAATGTACCTTTTATCAAGACAAACTAGGACCCTACTAGGCAATGGAAGGCCCTACTGCAGTATTAGTGCTCAGCCATGGGAGACTCTCTCTGTATTCCACCTCCCTGCCCCCAAAAAAATAAAAAGCTGGGCACAGTATATGTTGTCTGTATTGCTTAATGCATTTTAAAAAGATGTCAACATTAATTACTAAAATGATGTACTTGCCAACAAAATAATGCACAAAATGCACAATATTTCCCAACTTCCTTCCACGTGCAGTCCATTAATTAATGTCTTTACAAAATGAACTTTGTAAGTAACAATTTAGTTTTGATTCCTGTAAAATATGATTTGGAAAGCAGTGCTCATAGTGAAGCAATGGAAATGCCAGCTGCCCTTTGCTAAAGTACATGTTATAGTTTGGAGTATGGAACACTGTTTGTCCTGCACAAGGTAAGGGAATACTGGCTAAAAGTTAGGCTACCTCTACAGAAAAGGCATTGGGATCTTGAGTGGATTTCATTCTCTTTAAATGTGGGTGTCTAATTCAGATAGATGAGATATTGGAACAGCTACAAATGGGTGAGATAGTTTGTGTCTTAAAAAAAGACTATTATAAAAACAGAAAGTGCAAGTCATATCACGTGCCAGACCATATTGTAGTCTGTCAGAGAAATGGCTCCAGCCAATACTGGCACTATTTGTTTACAAGTTTCATTTTCCTCATCTGTTGTTCTCTACCTGTGGAGTGACTTTGCATCTGCTTGAGATTTCAAGAGTATTGAACAAATTTGTCTGTTTACTGATTGAAATTTCACTTTGATTCCCTCTTGAGCTACTGAAACTTGTAACAATTAATGCTTTATAACATACCAATGACCATTGATGCTCTGCCTTATAGAAATTTGAAAGATGAGATATTATAAAAAATAAACCCTGCAAACCTTCTGGTTAGTGACATCTCCCACAAGCAGAGCTGATGCTTGCCAGTCTTAATTTAGGAAAATATTTCCACTTGGACTTATATTTAGGCAAGTTCATAACTTTCAAGCAAACTTTAGGAGTGGAAATCGAATATACAGTGAGGATAGAACAACAACATTAATGAGGCCATTGTGTGCATTCTGCTTGGTTATTCCAAAAAGTTTTCCTTGAAAAACTTTATTAAACTATGTTCCCTCCTGTACAAGAGATCTTTCAAATGAACTGATACCTCTTGATCCAAGAAAGAGCCCCTTAGGTATCCCAAAGGTATGGTCCTCAGGAGGGAAAATATTATTCAGGATGTATAGCAGCACTCAACTGATTGCCATGGAATATCATATAAGTAGAAGGCCTGATGTTGATGTTGAAAAGAGGTGACAAATAGGAATTGTTATGGGAACTTTTTGAGGAAAAGCCTGTACTTATTTTTGTTAGTGAACATTGTAGTTGCTTCATGAAATTAATAATTAACAAAGAAAAATGCAGAAATTTTATTTATAAACATTTTTGCTGATTAAAATGAGGCAGAGCAGAGTTTCACATGTGTGTGTAGATTCATGCTTTGCCCAGCACACTGTCTGTACAGAGAAGATGATTCTGTGTGACTCTTCATGTGTGTACATTGTACCTGCTCCCTTACCAACAACACAGACACATCAGTCTGAACTCAATATTTCCTTGCTTCACACAGAAAATCATAGAACAAAAATTTTTCACTACTGGTTTTATTCTCAGGAAAAAAAAAAAAAAAGAAAAAAAGTAAATGATTACCATTAGGAATAATTCCAGTGCATTGTTGTTTAGTTACTGTCTTTTCTCTGTATCACTGCATCCTCTCATCAACTCCATTCTATTGTTGATGTATCCCAAAGTGCTTTTGGTTGATGGTGGCAGTGCCACTGGTGGAAGAGCATTCCACTGTCAGTGAAATAATGCATGAAGAACTGGAAGCTCCTGGGGATATCTTTTCCATTTGAATTTTTATGTTTATTTTCATTCATGAAACCTGATATAGCCAGTCAGTAATGTCTAAGGTAGGACTCCCTGTTCTCCCTGTATTCCAACTTCATGCTCCATTGCTACTCAGTATTACTACAGAGATATTTTTGAGCAGGGAAAAGAAGGATGAAACTCTCACCAATCTGTTAGAAAAACTCTAGAACAGTGTGTTACTGTAGTTAAATGATGTGTGGCTTACAATAAAATTACACATGGAAGAAATTTTTTCTTTAAAATGTTTTGTAAGTATTTTTACACGCCAATGTTGTTTGGTTTAAATTCTGATTGTTTTTATTTATTGAAAGTAGTTTTTCAAGAAAAAAATGTTTAACTGTAGATGCCCACTTTGATTTTTGTGTTCTGTGTTAATGACTGCAGGATATGGGTAAATTAAATATTTTCCTGTGTATGTGGTCATCATTTGCAACAATGAGCTTCAGATCTCTGTGGATAGAAGTTCCACCCCGAGATCCATATATAGATATAAAACCTTGTCACTGATTCAGTGTGAGTTTGGACCAAAATTCATGAGGTTTATGGCAAAGACTATTGCCAAGTCAGTTTTGGATTGGGTCCATCAAGTATATTTTTGAAATTTGTATCTCCCACTGTTTTAAGTCCTGCATATCATGGACCTTAGATGCTTTGTGGTTTTTATTACTTACTTTTGCCAGCCTGTTGTGTGTTTGGTGGAACTTCCACCACAGACCATCCCCCCGGAAAAGTCTGGTAACTTCCCATGAAAAATCTAACACATCTTGGTAGAAATCTTGTTTCAATGCAACAAATTGCAGTTTGAAATACCTGATTTTCTTAACCCTGTCAAGAGACCCCAGGATATAGCAGTGAGTACAGATCCACAGCCAGGTTACCACTGTCAGCTGCTGTAGCTGTCTCTGTGGTGGTTCCTGTCTCCCAGCACACGAGGAGCAGTGTGTTAGTTCAGCCCTAATGAAACCAGTGAAATTTGGCTTACACTGGAAGCTGTGCTAAGTTTACACCACATTTGCCAAGAGCATGTACACTAAAAATTACTGTGAATCAGTTAACTTGTGCTAACGTGTTACTCTGTGATAAGTTGTGGTAAACCAATTTTCTGATCTTCTGAATCCGTGAAAGCAATGCTGAATGTAACTTGACTTTGGATGGTTATATTTGAGCGGAGGGAGCTCAGTTTCTTGCTGTTTGTTATTAGCTATAGGAGCCAGGATGAGATCAGAGTTCCATTGTGATAGTAGTACTGCAGCCAGAGGCTTGGGGTGTTATTTCAGTAAATTTATCAGTCTAATTCAACAAATTGATCTAAAATTAAATACAAACAAACAAACAAAACGACTTCTAACCAAATTTAAAAAACCCAAACAAATGAGTAAAAATCACAAAAGGTTAAGAGTGACTACAGTGCTGGTAGGGAAGTTATGTTGAGATAATTTTTAGAGAAGAAAAGGGGGAATGAACACAGTTGTACAGGACAAAGTATCCAGTGGAAAAAGCTCATCCAGCTCTCCCTCAATGCATTTTGTTTCAAGAGAAGTTGCCTGTTGCATAGGGATTTCATGATACCAGCTCATTCCCACTTAGTTTCAGGTATTTGAAAACAATCACATTGAAATAGATTTTCCCCATTTCTTTCCCTCTCTCTGTAACTGTTATATTTGTTACAAGTTCTTCAAGAAAACTGAAAGTAATTTGTTCTTTGACACTTGTGAGAATTATTTAAAAATGTTGAAGGAAAACTGGTACTGTAAAAGGAAGCAGAAAACTTCGGTAGTTTAGGACATATGTGACTTTTTTTTCCTTTGCCTTTTTCATACTTGATTAAGAAATGTACTTGTTTAAGAAACAAAGTTGTCTAATAAACATATTAGTAATGTTGGAAGTAAGACATATTTTCTTAAAACATTGGTGGAATTATTCAAGATGAGTTGACTGTTGTGTAAATATGCCCTTAAGGTCAGGAGGACCTTTGGTTCCGCTGCTGTACAAATGCCATTTGCATAAGTTCAAATTGTCCAGGTCCAGTTTTCAAACATAACCAACTTTTTGGCAGCATTTCAGAATTTGTAGTTACATTGCTTTGGTACTGATATTTGGACTTTCTATTTTTCACGCTTCTGTTTCTATTTAGTAGTTTTTTTCATATTTTCTGTGAAAGATACAATTGAGCATGATTAAATCTTCCTTCTGTATTTTATGGGATAGTAGAGAGTCACTTTCAGCCTCTTGATCAGAAGACAGGAGAAGCTGACTCCTGTATCCATAAGAAACTGCGGAAAAGTGTTCTTCATCCAAATTTTGATTTCAAGTGGAGCCCACTTTTGCTCTTTTTGATTTAGTACTGGGAAAAAAAAGAAATCTAAAATTATTTTTGAGGCTACTGAAAGGCTTTTACCTGAAGAGCAGCAGGAGATGCTTTTCTCCCAGCTGGACATTGTGCTGAACAGTCAGTGGTGTTTCAGCCTGGGAATGAGGAGGATTCTCCTCCTTGACCAGAATGGGGCCAAGGATCTGCAGAGCATCCTGTGGTGTCCCATGCTGTTTTCTGCCTCAGCACAAGGCACTGATCAACATCCCCACAATGGTGATTCACTTTGAGTTACTCATTTAGTAAAGCTTCAACTGCTTCATAAATTAAGGCAGACATTATCATTTTTGAGAAATCTAACAATAACAGCCTACCAAATTCCAGAGAATAATAGCAATGACCAACTGTGCAGGTCAGAGGGGCTGTGAGTGTGTATTCGTGAGGACTTCGGCTCTCCTTTGAGAATTTCAGACAGAAGCTTCTATTAAAGTGCAAAGTATTGTTATTATCTTTGTCCTTTATACATATTTAAATAGTACATGATAATCATCTCTGTGAACTCTTAACTATTCATAAAGGTGGCTGTCAGTTAGAGGCCTGAACCAGTACTCCAGATCCAAATACTTAAAATGATAGATCATGTTGTAACCTTCTGAGAATTATTCATAACCTTTGTGTAGGAGGAGTTTCCTTTTAGGAGACAGGCTTTGCAGATGATTAGTTAGTGGGGAATTTAATTGTTCTATTGGGGTAATGATATCCAAGACTGGTGGAGAAATTTTGCCAGCTTAAAGTAATTTTTTGAGATTTACCCACAGGAGGAGCAAGAGGCAGGGGAAGATGAAGGTAAAGGGTTCAACCACCATCCATTCTTCCATTAACATTTTTTGTTTCATGGCACAGGGAGTCCCTACAAAGTAGCTCCAGGTTACAGCTTCAGGTATCTGTGTGCCCCTTGCTACCCCCAAAGAAAGGTTAAAGAAGTATATGAAATTAAAGTTGTATGGAGACAGGTTTGCTCTGAACCATGAAATTTTGAGAACCTCATACATGTATTTTGCAACTCAGTATTCAGAACAACTACCTAATTAGCACAAAAATTTAGCTTGGAGTCTTCAGGTGGAGTGTAATGGAATGTACATTTTAAACCACAAAATTTCCAGTCTCTATGGCCTTCCCAAATATCTTCTTCTTGGGCTCTTGGACATTCTTTGGCCACTTCTCTTTGACTCGAACCTGAATTTACTGAACATAGAAAACCAAAACCAAACACACCTTTCTGACTAAAAATTAAATCAGAAACCTCATACACTGACAACCCGTGCAAGAAGTGTCTACCTTGGCCTGCTGCTGGTCAGCTGTGAGCTCAAAGCCATGTGTTCCTCTTGGTCCAGCATCAGAAGAGGCCATCCCAAATACCAACAGCCCCAGGAGAACAGAACAGAGACCAGACAGGTGTGTCTTTCCTTCCACAGGAGCATCATCCAGGACTGTGGGGTCTTTGCACATTTTCCCAAGGGTTTTCCAAAGTTAGAGCTTTTCCTGTAAAACAGGAGAAGGCCTTGGAAAGAGCAGCCTGTGCATCCATGCTCTGATAGGCTGGTGTCCTTCCTGGAGAATTCCACTCATCCTGATTGAGGGAGATAATGTACTCCCTCCTCTAGTTTATTTTACCCTCTTGGTATGCAGAGTATTCTTTGTTAATCTTTCTTATTTATTTGAATGTTAATTGGTCCTTGTTAATTTGGTTTTCTGTGCTGGAAACCAAGGTCAACAATGAGTCCTTCCACATTAGCTCTTAGTGTGATTGCAAGGTAGTGCAATGCATCTTGGAAAAAAGTAGAAGGAAGCCTTCCCCCTGTTTTTAATGTAACCTTTGTGTTAGGTAGGTTAGGGAGGTTGAAAGAGAGAGAGAAAATGTATGTTCAGCGCAGACTGAAGGGGTCCTATTGATTGAAAGGGACTGTTAAATTAAAAGACAGTTGTTTTGAAAGCAAAATATCACTTGACCCTGAAGAGACAGGCAATTGCAGCCCTGGGGTTAGGTATAACAACAGCGCTGGTTTTGCTGTGGGAATGCAAACAGCAGGCCTGGAAAACAGATTTAGTTTTTTTCTGCAGCTTTGTTGTTTGTATATGCAACTTTCAAATTGCTGTTTTTCTTGCTCTAAGAGCAGTCTCTTCTGAGAACACCCTTCTTTTGGGCTGGAATGGCCATTTTATGAGATAAAAGTAAGAATTTTTGTCTAAACCAGATTCTGTTCCATGGGGCAAAACAAACAGAGCTATCATAACACTTTAAATAGTAATCAAATATGTTTTTCTGTTTGCATTCAAAAAGGTGGAAAGGTAAGTTGACAAGATGAAAGAAGGAACCAGATTTGTGTATCCCCCCCCTCTCCCTTCCCCAGTAACAGGTATAGAGTTTTAGAGAAGACTTCAAGGCAAAAAGAAAAAAGCATAGAATATACTGTTATGGTGTTATTTTTGTCTTTCATTTTTATGACAACTTATTTGTACTTAAAGGAATCTTTCCAAAGAGTTAAGAAGCATCATTAAATAAAGACTGTGAAATGTGCAATATGGCTTATTTATTTAAATGTTAATTGGTCCAACGAACACTTCTAATTAGCTCTATATTTGCTTAGCAAAAAGTTTTACAAATTCCAATTGTGAAAAGCAGCTATTTTGAGCTGGTAAGCATGTTGCAGAATCAGCTATGATTTTTCTATAGTTCTCAGCCCTTGAAGGCACAATTTAATTTTTCATGTATGCATACTAGCAACGGTAAACACTTGCGAGTGTAAAGAACCTTCTTTAATTAGCTGCACAACAATTAAAGGATTCACAAACTAAATTGAACCCTGTCTCTGTGCTTACTAGCTGAATTCTACCACCTGTCACAACAGCACTTTGTTCAATCTGTTATGCAAAATCATTATAGCAATATAGCTGAGGAAAAAAAAAGAGAAAACAGCAATTATTTCTTACTTTTCTCTTGAATGGGTTATTTTGGGTTATACTGATGTCAGGTTCATTGAAGCTAACCTTTTGAAATCTGTAACAGCATAATACTTATATGGCAGGCTTAGAATAGCTAGAAGAATATTTTGTTTTACCCTTTAAAGAGCAAGTGAGGCACATCCTGAAAGTACTGTACTTTCTCTGATCATTTGGAGGGAAAAAAAACCCACCAAAACTGTGCTAACTCCTGCAGCAGCCTGTTATTGCTCTTTGTCAGACAAAAAAAATGACCAACATCTAATTGTACAAAATACTCTTTTGTTATTAAAGCTTGTAAGCCAGTAAGAAAACTAGTTTTAAAACCCACAGGTTTCCTAAAGTGGAAAGAGCTGCACTTTTAGCTTACCTGTCGTAGCTTCTGACATTTGTGATTATTCTTCAGGCCCTGAAAATAAAGTAGCACATGAATACAATCTATAAAATACTGGACTTACTTATGTGCTGACTTTATTTTTCCTTCCAGCAGAAGTGCTTATAAACGAAGAAGTTTGCATATTTACAGAAGACCCTCAGCTCTCATTTTGATTGCACCCCAGTTCTGAAGGGAGCCCAAAGGACCAGGTGCAGCAGGACACCAGGGGCCCTGATTTGCACCCCCATTCACACCTCCTGTACTCCACAGGCTCTGACAACTCCTGGAGACCTTGGGGTGTACAAAGCTTGGGACACATTTCACCCCTCTGCTTCCTGGAGAGGCAGACCCCCTGTCCACTCATCTTCCTACTGTTTTGTGCTGAGCAGAATTGGAGGGCACAGGAAGAAGCTGGAAACTTGTGAAAGGCCAGCTGGGAGAGGAGGTGGGCATGGGGCAGGAAGGTTGAAGGCCCACAGCAGTGCCTTGGGTCCCCTGCACTGCTGGTCCTTGCCCCAGCTCTTTGCAGGGACAGTGAGCACCCCTCCTGCTCGGGCTCCTGGGGAAACCAGCACCTTTTCGCTGTGTAAGGGCTGTGAGCTTGCAGTTAGCAAGGAAGACCTGTTTAGGTTTCTCTTTATTCCACTGTGACAGCTGACAGGAATGTGCACCTCGCTGCCAGCTCTCCTGCGGGAGAGGCACAGGTACGTTCTGTGCGCGCTCAGCAGAGCTGAGGAGCTGAAAGCGAAGCTGCCTGCTGACAGCTTCCTGAAATCATATCAATAACATATTGTTAGCTCTTGTGATTGAAGCTAAAAGAGTCTGCTGTTGGATAAAGGATACATGATACGGGCATTTCATAAGCTAGGGATAGAAATGAATAACTCTGCTCATTCACAGTGCTTACATTTTTTACAGTATAATTTTTATACCATTGTCATTTTACAATAATTTTGGAAAATCCAGAAAAAGAACAAAGAAGTTGTTTAATAACACTGTGAGTTTTTGGTTTTTTTCTAAGAACGTCATTAGGAAAATTAAATTGAACAACAAAAAATTGGGAAAAGACTTCTTTTTTTGCTACTTAAAAAACCCCCAAAAACAACAGAAAAGAAATCTGCAAGGAAGCCAGATACTTTGATTAAACATGACTTAAATTCTTAGATAATTTTGCACTGAAGTATGAGAAGCCACAATTTGCTCTATACATCTACTTCCTTCTTTCTCACATCAAATAGGAATAGTTAGTCTATTCTGAAGTATAAAACTAAGGAGATGAAAATCCTTTTAATTAGAAAGAGGTATAATGATTTCCATATTCCTAAATGTAGGTGCAAGGAGCTGGAATTCAGAAAAACAAGATTTTGCTTGGGCAACAGATGCAATACCATTGCTCGAGTAGGGATTTTGTATGGGAACTCCTGAATGCTCTCAGCTCTGGAGCATTTGGGATTCAGTCCTGTAGGAAGAGAATCTCTCTGGTGGTCCTGTTGCAAGCAGTGGGAGCCTACTCACTGCCTCCCATGGCCAGGTCCTTGAGCCTGAGCCACCAAGCCTTTCCCCCTCCTTTTGTCTGGCTTTGTGTTTTGCTGGAGTTACCTGGATTCACACTGGTTTGCAGCAGAGAAAGTTAACATTGAATGAAGCTTTACACGAACTGGAGAAAGTGAACACAAGCTTCTCATTTGCACAGACTTTTCAAGAGGCTTGAAATAGTTTCTCTGAGAGTTTATGGCATTTATTTGTGTGTTGTGTTGAAATCTTGCAGTAAAGCACTCCCTGTTAGTCCCTGGACCTTCTGATAACAGCAGTAGCTGCTGTCAGCTTGCTGTGGGACTGAAGGCTCCTGGGATCCTGTCAGTCACTCGAAGGAGTTTGGTCAGAGCTGTACATGGCCAGAGCTGGCTGCTAAGGATATATTACAGTCAGCAGAGTCCATCTCCCACCTGACTTTGCAACCGTAATTGAACTTGCCAGGGTCTGTCATCCTGTGATTGCATTTATCAGACTTTCTTTGTCAGCTTTGTTACCACTGGCCTATCACCATGAGAGGCTGTCTTTTCAGCCAAGGGCCTGGAATGTTGCAATTAACATCAAAATTATTTAAAGGATTTTTATCCTGCAGCTAGCTTTGAAATGTTATTGTATTTTTACAGTATTCCTTCTCCCCACAATCATCTATCTGCCATGTGCCCTATCCCAAAGTGCCCTTTCAAAGCTACTGTGCCCAGATAAAACAGGGCTGCCCAAACAGCAGGTGGTGCCCAGCTTGTTGGATCCTGAAGGCCATTGCACTTAAACATGTGTCCTATTTCAGTATAGTCAGTGCTCCCATCTCTGCTTCCCTCAGACATGCACAAGGTGTTCCTGTGCCTGATCCTCCAGGGCAAAGGGAGGAGATTCTCTGTTCCCTTCAGGGGCTGCACCTCGCTGCAGCCAAGAGTACTGCCACCAAGATGGGACATTTTTTTTGTGGTCACTTGTGTGACATCTTTGTTACTCTCTTGGTTTAACTGCAAAACTGTTAAAACAGTAAAAACAGTAAAAACTGTTAAAACAGTAAAAACAGTAAAACAACTGTTTGGTATCATCATTCAGACGAAGAGGCAGAATAATCTCACTGCGACAGGTAGGATTTTAAAAGCAGCTGGGAAAATACAGGGAAATACCCCAAGTCAGTTACTTTTTAGTATAGATGTTCCTGTTTGGGATCATCTTTCTCCCTCTGAAAGAGCAGTGTGATGTACTTGTTTTTGCTTCTCTAAAAGAGCATAGGATAAAGAGCTTGTTTTCTGGAGATGTCCTGATCCCAGGGTGTCTGAGCAGTGCAGTGACTGCTAACCACACCCTGGTAACCTGAGCCACTTAGACCAGTGGAAAAGCAGCTTAGGAGGTACAAGTTGGCCTTAGAGCTCCCAGCTCTGCTCTTGTGCTCATGACAGTAATCAATTAATAAAGTTAAATGACAGAAGCAGTGATATATCGGTAAGAATATGGGCAGAACAGAACACCAATGGATTAAAGGGGATTTGTGTTTTCTTCTGTCTCATTTTACTTGGTGATAAGTAATTTTAAGTACATTTTTTTATGGCCCAGTCTGTGTGGTGTTTCCTCATCTATCTTTTCCACTTAATTCTTTAACAAGTTTTCTTTCTGTTTTTTGGGAGACCACAAACACAAAGGGTGTTCTGAGAAATGTTTGCTCTATTTTTCCAGAATCAACCTGCTTCCAGTGTCCCTGCCTATTTCAACTGCATCTTTTACTCCATTTCATTCCACTGAAATTAAGGCTTTCTCAGCTTTATCCTTTTTATTTTTTTTTCCTGGAAATTAGTATTAAACTAATATGATGAGTAATGACTCATTGTAGCCACTTGTATCTGAGAATCACTATGACCATCTAAATTATGTGTGGTACTTTTTGTCACCAAGCCCATGTGTTATAGGGAGAAAAAAAATAAATCAGTTGGATTGAGGGAAGAAAAAAGATAGAATTTGGAGATAGAAGGCATTAACAGTCAAGAATCTCTGTTATTAAAAAAAAAAACAAACCCAAACTCTCTCTAGTATTTTAACAAAAAGAGACTTTTATGCTGACTGGTTATCCATGAGTTAAAAAAACCAGTCTTTTCAGCAGTCAATTATGTTTGATAAAGGAAAGCTATCTGCCATACTGGACCAAGCAATGGGAATCAGAATTCTGGATACTGTCCCTGGCTTCTTTACAGAGGATGAGGCATCTATTTAAGTCAAGATACAGGGCAATCTTTTCCCTAAATGAGATATGGAAATGATCAGTTAGGGATACTTACTTCTACAGTGCTGAAATTCTGAAAACTTGGTCCCTTTATGCTCTTTGGGAGCACTGAAATTGGGGAAGTTACTTCTGAATTTCTACCTGTTCCTATTTCCATTGTATTAAGATGTTGGATATGTCTGTACCCAGCAATGAAACATTTAGTAAAGGTGTCCCTCTCCTCTCTGATTGAATTGATCACAGTGTGCTTTGGGGTTCCATGTGCTGGAGGCCTTTAGGGAATGCTGGGGCAGGAGCTGGTGGGAGTATCTGCTGGGGAAGTTTCAGCAGCTGCTGGGGGAAAGGAGGAGCTCTTTCCACATTTGTAGTGTGGCCTTTTATGCTTTTCATGGGGGTGACTTTTTAAAATTTTTTTTTCTTAAATATACTGACTTTAAATCAGTAATTTATCTTTACATTCTCTCTACATTCCTCTCTTTTGTTCCCCATTCAGTATTTTTGGAAATAAAATAAATGCTGTTGTATTATATATGTACTTTAGGAGTACATATTGTCACATATGTTCTCTCTCATGTGCAACAGGTTTCACAAGGTTTAATGTATTAATCTTTCTTTTTCTTTAAAACATTTTCTTAGGCACGTAGTTTCTGTCTTGATGTCATCACAGGTAGCCCATATGCTTAGTGATGCATTGTTTTGTCTACAATCTAACTCAATAGCATGCAATTTGGAGCATCCTTAATTATCCTACAAACCATTTTGTGATAATGAAACCAAATATGGTGTAGACTTGGCTGGCATCTCTGTGATATTGCTTGGCATACCAAATATTTCTGTTTCAAATATAAATTGGTTACTGCTTCTTCAAAATATGCATTCTATTAATTAAATCTATACTTGAGACATCTTCCCCACACCCCCCAAGCTGTTATAAGTATTCTCTCTCTCCTTGTTCTGTATGCAGATAGGGTTGGGTATGGGCTCTCTAATTTGACAAAAAATAGTCTAACCTTGTGGTCTTTCAGTCCTACAACTACAGTTGAGTGTGCAGTGTCTTTCCATATAACTAGGTCTTTTGTTCCACTATAGAAAATTACTTAATTTGTTAGAGAGCTTTTTTTTTTTTAAAAAAAAAATAAGGTTTAACTGTAACAGTCTTTACCTAATAGACCTGGGATTGCAGGGAGGTGATTAATGTGAATTAAAGGATCTCTGTGACACAGGACTAAAAGACAGAATTACGGTGCTGTTGTTGTTGGCAATCCCACTCATGCAATTTAATTCCTTCCTAAACCAGATTTCCAGCATTTTGCATAAAGTTAAAGGAAAAGTCTAATTGGGCCACAAACTTCTTTTCTAAACTCTCCCTATGCATGGATGCTCTGTTTATGCGTTTTCCCTGGCAATGTGTGTCTTTGTCCCTTGAAATCCATCTATTTATTGCAGTGACACCTACTGCTGAGAGAGCTGATCCGCAACAGGCTCGGATCCTGTTAAACTTGGCCAACAAGCAGTTCGTGACTCAACCAGCAGATGTTTCTGTGGCTCAGGTCAAAGGCAACTTATGGACTCGCGTTTTTTTGCCTTGCTCCTAGCATTAAGTGCCAGGAAAGTCAACACTAGGTACAGACAGTTGACCTGACCAGTAGCAGGAGGAACTGAACCAGGGCCCTGAGGATCTGCAAAGACCAAAGCATTAGTCTGTTGAGCCACTGTGCTGGCTACAGTCCAGCAGTTTCAGACAACTGACTATCTGATTGCATGCCTGGATTTTAGTAATGATTTTACATACTTACTTGATGATTTGTATCCAAGCTTATGCTTCTGACAGGTGCCCTTGTGAACAAAATCTCGCTGGGCGATCACATATGAATATTTCACAGTCAATCATACTTTGATCTTTGGGACATATGTGCATTTGACATTATATTTAGATGCGCACAAAATCTAAGTCTAAGCCTTTGTGAAATGAAAAAAAATCATCAACCCAGCATTACAGTTTTGGATTTAAATTGTTTCAAACTGTGCTTTGAGTTTTGTGGTCTTAACTCTTCTTTATTGATCTCTTTGTAATTGGTTCAGGGGGCCTGATCCTCCTGTCTTCACCCAGTTGAAATGCTCAGCCTTTTATCTGGAACTTTCCTGTGTGAGGAATGTATGTTTAATAGGGTCAACGTTATGTATCTTTTAATATTATATAATAGGTTAAAGCATTGCAGACTTCCAGGCAGTCCAGTGCCCTCAGATGAGAGCAGGAGATTCAGAGCCCTTTCCATGCTGTAAAAATGACAAAAAATGAAATAATAAATATGCTTTGCAAAGTCTTCCAGGCATTTTATTATTTTATTTGTACTCTGTGATGGTAAAGTGGTTCATTAAAAGCTTAATTTTAAGGTTTCTTCAATCTGATGTGGATGCCAGTTAGATTAATTAAAGTGAATGATCAGATAGGAGCTACAGGAAATTGATCAAATTGGAGAGGGTTTAATCAGTTGTATACATTCCAAATTACATGAAAATAACAAATTTACTTTAAAAAATGCTGTTTCTAAAGTAACGGAAGCTTTAGTTTAATGAAGCATTCCACAAATAAGGCTCCAATATGAATTTTGGTATCACTCTTATCTTTACTTTTGCCATTGAAAGATCACTAGGAAAAAAAAAAGTAAAATGAGAATCAATGTTTATAAGCTAAAAAATAATGATCCCAGATGCAACCAGTGCCTGGAAAAAAAAAAATCCTGATTTTTTTTTTTTTTTTTAATCTACTGAACTTTCAGTACCAATTATTTATCTTTCTCTTCTTTGGATCTGACTTCTTAAGTATATGCAAGTGAAATAGAATAAATAAGGAGGAAAACAGATTTTGTGAAGTCACATGCAAAGTAGCAATAAATCAAACAGCTTGTCTGCATTCTTCTAATCTTTCTATTCTAATCTGTGAGCGAGATTTATAAATGACCTCTCTTCTCCTCTGTGCTCATCTTCCTAGATTGTGATCACAAACAGTTCACAGTCCTCCACTCCATGGGTGCTACCAAGCAGACTGTTCTGGTGATTTATCTTCCACTGATCAGTTATCAGTCCCAAGGGCTGTGCTAACTAGAAAGTACCCTGCAGATGTAACAGGTATTTCAGAAAGCAGCTCTCTTCCCAGCCCAGAGCAAAGGCACTACAGCCTCAGCAGACCATTTTCTGTCTGCTAATGACTTTTGAAACTTCAAAATCCCTCTGCTAACCCTTCTTTAAGACATAAAAACTGTTGTGGAATGAGTTGGCTCTGTTGTTACTAAAGGAGTACTTTGTTTTGGAATCAATAAGCAGCTTGTTTAAATATCAGCGCTACAAAGCAGCTACAGTTTTGTCAAATGCCTTCCCGGCTGTCCCCTGCGTGGTCCCGGCTGCTGGAGGATGGGTGTTGGTGTGGGGCTGCAGCCCCTGGAGCCTCCTGGGCTGTGGGATGGAGCAGCCCTGCTTCCCCCAGAGCTCTGGGCAGGCTGGGCTCTATCCTGCCTCGCGCTCACTGCGGGTTACACGCGCTCTGCGACGCCTGCGGAACCTCAGCGTGCTCCTGCCGCTAACACTGATCACCAATTACACAGCTGGCCTTAACAATGCTTAAATAAAAACAAACAGATAGGACACCTTACCTGTAGGCCAATGCTCTTTTTTTTAAAGATATCCTGTTATACTCCAGAAACCATATATTTTCCTGATATAATTATATTATACCCCAAGGAACAGGACAACTACTTAACAAAAACTCCTATGAAGTCGATGCAATTACTCTATTTTACATAAATAAAATGAGAATAGAATCTGGCCTAATGTTTATTTCATTTTATCAGACTGGATAATGCTGTCCTGGTGGCATTAAATACAGCTGATCTCTCCCCTCCCCTTCCGTGCACACGTTTTTGTTAAAATCTAACTATTTACATCTACGTCTCTTAGTATTGCCTACAAATCAGTCAAAGAAGAGTAGGTCATTTATCCTGCCCTACTGTTTATATATTAATCATCTGACAAATAAACTGCTCAGTATCCTACCCACCTCAGTAATATTTGTGATGTAATTTGTTTGGATGCCCAAATGTCACCAGCGTTGATTGTAAGAGATGAAAAAAATGTACTTGCTCAGCACACCAAGCTCTGGGCTAAAATGTAAGCATGAAATCTCTGGTTTATTTTTGTAATAATGTTTACAGCTGTTTAATGACCCTGAAAGGGTTCAGTAGTCTGGTGTTCTGTATTTCTTAACAGGAGTGTATTATGCTTATAACAGCCTTAGTTCAACTGTTTCTGCTGCAACAATAAGTACAATATTTAATAAAAATTCAATATATATTCCGATCTCAGCAATACCTGTTTACGAGTTGCTAAGAACTGAAACAGTCTGTATTGGAGTATTTAGAATTTGCCAGTGGACCACAAGATAATGTAGATATATGTGAATTTCTCTAGCTGGAAAGATAAATACCAGGTCTATATTCTGAAAGCATAAGTAACAGTGTGTGTAGCTCTAACTGCTCAGAGGATCAGGGCCAGAGCGAGCTTGTTGTTTAAACACGTGAGCTTGTAAAGCATTACTTTGCTTACTGAACTGTAAATCTTTTAACTAACCTAATCTAAGCTATAATAACAGCACAACAGTGGCTTTAAAATGACTGTTTTCTCTACAGCACTGAAGAGGGGACAGCTTCAGTGTGTGTGTGTGTGTGTGTGTGTGTGTGTCCAGCAGGAATGAACAGGTGTAAATAAGAGCTGAATTTGGTCCATCTGTTTACAAAGATGACAGGTGTGTGTCTGCACATATGTGTCTGTATACAGATATGCATGTGCCTCCATATGTTTACATGTGTGCGTAGGCATAGATTTATCTTTAAATTCTGTCACTCTGCTTGCCATATTTATTTTTTTTTTCTCTGTTTCCAGCAAGAGGAAGCTCAGCTTCTCGTATTACATTAATGTAGTTGTGATGACAGGCATTTCTGGTGTCATAATTGGTTTTAAATTCCAGTAATCCATTTCAAATAGTTAAATAAAATCTGTGTGTTCAGTTGAAATGGCTAAAGCCAGAACTTTCGCTATTGATATCACAGGAAATAGTCTTGAGGGCAAAAATGTGAGTGAAATCAAAATAACTATTAGTATCATCAAAGGGACTTGAATCCAGTCTCACTGTACCTTTATGTAGGAGATGAGAGAGAGTATTTTTGTAATATCTGTATCCCACAGTGGGTCTCATAAGCCGAGCTGCTCCTGCACACTGGGTACAGGGCATGGCCAGATGGTCTCAGAAGGTCGATGTGGTGCTTCCCAAGAGTGCTCCTGCCCTGCCCAGTGCCCTGTGAGCCCAGCTGGGCTGTGGCCTGTGTATGCAGCAGGGTCAGTTCGGGGGTTTTGGCCACAGCAACTCACTCAGGCAAGAGCTGAGGGTTTATTTAGGTCAGAAGGGGCAGCCCACAACAACTCCTGATCCCAACACGCTCTGTTGAGGTGCCACGTCTTGAGGGACAGTCTTTACACAACATTGGAGATAATTAAAGGTCAGAAATTCACTAAATAAACTTCAACAAACATATTTGGAATTTCTTAACAATCTCAAATTTGATTTGTGGTTCATTTTGTAAACATTTGTTAACTACAGAGAACATTGTGCTTCTGTTCCCAACGCGAGAGATGGCAAAACATCCTGTGCTTGTCTTATATGAGAGATCAGGATCATGAAAATAATGTGATAGACTATATCCTTAAAAATTGAAAGCTAGATGTTTTCCCTATCATGGAGCATCAAAGTAGCACTTATAAATTGACATTTCCAGATTTTTTATTTTTGAATTCCTTGACACCAAGGTGGGTACCGTGAACTGCAGGAGCCTCACTGGGGAATGAAAGCCCCTTACCCCACCTGGTGTCACCCTGTCTGGCCATAGATCTAGACAGGGATGATGGATAAAGAGGGAGAGAATGAAATTGCTAATTTTTTTGAGAAATTAGGCAAATTAGATTGAGTTATCTAATTCATAGTGGAATGATGGATGAGGATGTGTTTTGTTTCTGTCTTGCATGTGGAAGATGAGATTTTGGTAGGTTTTGCTTTGAAAGAGCTAAGGGATACCAAGAGTGATTTCTGTGAAAGCTGAACAGTAGCAAGGTCCCTGTGTTCAGAGAAGCTGTAACTGGGCATGGCAGGAGGAGAAATTTCACAGGCCAGTACTTTCAGTGCCATGGTTATACTCTACAATGACACCAGGCTGGAGTGAGGAAAAGAGGAGACGACTTAGAGCCAGAGGAAGGAACAGGCCTGCAAGAAGCAGGGGCAGATGAGGGGGAAAATGCAGTTTAAGTGAAGAATGCACCTTGAGATTGTGGTAGCTGGATCCCAGAAACTGCATGGCTGGTCAGAGTAGGCGGCATTCAGAGCTGGTTGTTGCTCACTAAGCAGAGGCTTTGCTGACCTTTCTGCATATTTAATCAAAAATGTTTAACATTTCCCATGCCAAAAGAGCCATGTGGAGGAGTTAGGCTCCTCTGACTTGATCCAAAATTATTAGTCTTTAAATGAGAAATTATGGATTTGATATTTTTCTATTTTATTTTCTTTCACTTATTCTCTCTATAGTCTACATAATATATTTCTGTATGATTCTAGGAGACAGGAAATAGCAAAAAGGGAAAATTGGAAAACTTACCATGTTCCAGCTACAACTGCTGTTGTTACTTTATTAAAGTTATATTTGAAAAAGAGGCACAGAATAACTAAAATCTCAACCACAACTCCCCTCCCCAATCCAAATAACCATGCATTTGAACTGATGCTTAGGGTTAAACATCAGAATTAATAAATTCCACTGGGATCTGTCAGGATTTCCAAACTTCGATAGAGCATAAAATGCTAAAATTAACTGCCCAAACCTTTCTGAGCATGTAAAAGCACCAGGTCCTGTTGAGATCAGCTGGAAAAATATGAAATTTAGACTGCATTTTTGAAGCTGTTATAGAATAATAATTCACAAAGACCTTTCTAAACCTTCTTCAATGTATGTGTGTGTCAGCACATGCTATGCATTTCTGGAATTGTCATGTTCTTGTTTGCCAACATGCCTTGTTTAACCATGGTGGGAAGAAATAACACTCCTGGGTATGTGGAATCCAGACAAAAAGTCGATTCAGATTTTGGGGTTTTCTCTCATGTTGTTATTTGGGAGAGTATTTGTTATTTTTTTAAGAAGTACAGAGGCAGATATTCAAAATCTCGGTTAACTTCAGGCAATGTCAGACCTAAGGACCATAAGTCTTAAGTTGTTTAATTAATCCTTTTGAACATGAAACTTGGTTTGTTGCAAAAGTTAAACAAACTTAAATTAAAAAAAAAAAAAAAAAAAAAAAGTTGTTTGTGTGTACCCACATTTTGAAAGATTGTGGTCTTGGGTGAACACCTGGCTTGCTTGATTATGTTCTCCTCTACATATGGAAATCAGACACTGTGAGCTAACCTTAATTGGAGTTCTTTTATATACTTGATTTCTTTAATATTTTAATAAATAATAACATTGACAGCATGCAAATAATGGGTCCCCAACATGTGACCTGATTCGGGGGACTGTTAAATTTCAAAAAAGATTTGCTATATATATAGGCAAAATTAGGTAGCTCATGTTCTTTTTTTAATATACATGAATATAACTCTTTCCTGTACTTCTGACAAGATCTGCATTGTGTCACAACCTCAGTCATCCTGTCAGGACCAGAGAGGTCTCCCCTCAAAGACCTCCCATGCTTTTTTTTTAGGCCCTGATCCTGCAAATACTTAATCATGTGTGGAACTTTGCTTTCAAGAGTCACCCTTTGAAGTCTACTGGACTGCTCCCACGAGCACAATTACATGCATTTTAAGTATGTGCCAGGTCTGGACCTTGAATTGTCTATCAAGTGGCCACTGTGAAGCTGTGTGAGGAATGGTGTCCACCCAGGGTGTGCCTGGAGCCTCTGTAGAAGACACAGGGAGAAAAATGCTTTTGGCTAAAGCCAAAGAGAGGGTTGACCAAATTAATTTTTAAAGAACCTATAGAATTCAGTAGTTTTGTGAGTGAATAAAGTGTCAAATCACTCCACTGAACAACAAAAATCTTAATTGTGGTCTAATATAACCTTATAGCATCATATAGTTTATGAATTAGTTATGTGAAACTTTATATTTTAAACAGAATTTTATAGATACATTATATCTGTGTAGAGTAGAGAAGTGGCAAGGATGGATTATTGTGGACAATTATGCAGACCAGAACAGAGCACTTGTGTTTAACAAACAGCTTTGAATTCTAATTTCCTGCAATATACATAGTGTAGCTACAGTTTGTAGTCATTACTGTGTATTAGGAAAGTTATTAGAATTCTTAAACTTGTTGAGGCTTTCCACAACACCTTCCCCAGATTTTAATTGGTTTTATCTAGTTCCATAAGAGAGCTCTTTAAAACAAATCAAAGTGTCTTAAATCACATGTCTTACCCATCGAAGGACAGAGATATTCCTTCTGTAATCTGGCAAGTTTTCCTAGGAACAGAAATCTGAAGGTTCTCAAGGATGAATTAAAAGACTTGGCAGAAGATAATTTATGTGCCTTTTGATGGGCTCAGTTTCAAAATGACAAAATAACAATGTTTTGTAACAGAAGGGTTAAATCTTAATCTCAGAGGTTTACAAAGCTGCTAGTCGCAGTCTCCTTAAAATTTAATATACCTCGTTAATGCTTACTTGCAAACACTGAAGGATTTTTATGATTATAATCATGTGTTACAGCACCTAGTACTGTTTCTAAGCAGCATACTAATCAGCTTAATGAGATATTACTGCACTTTTTGTTGACTAAAGCAAAATCCCTTTTATTGTTCTAAAGCTTGTCCTTTATTTTTTCCCAAAACATTATCTTGTTTTATTGTACACCAGTAAATATCATACCATCCGTTTTTTGCCAAATCATAAAACTATCTTTCTCAATGTAGAATGTGTAATATATTGAATATGGTTAATGGAACCGAAAGTTACAAATGGATTTCTAATTTGGGGGTTTTTTTGCTGGCTTTTTTTATGAAAATGCGAGAGATGCATAAGATTTCTTTTTCTATAGATTTAGAAATGCAGACAGGTGCAGTTTCACAAGAAGGACAAGGGAGGTGGTAAAAGCCTTTACCCCTTCTGTAGTAATTAGATTTTGAAATTGTCGCATATTTTAAAGTAGTAATTAATAGTTCTTGGTACACGTGAAGAATGAGTACATGTATGATCAAAACTGTGTAGCACAGTTGACACTTAATACTCTTTTAATAGTTTTTACACTAATTCCTTTGCATTATTATGAGTAGGTAAAACGTAAAATGCAAATTGTACGCCAGTGATTCAATGCTTGTAACTCTTTCCCAGTCTGAATCTAAAATATCTTCTGATTTTCAGAGATGGAGGAAGCTAGTTTGTGCCTTGGTGTTTCTTCAGCTGTGCCAGAAGCTGACGCCCATCTCAACAGCACCATACTCAATGGGCAATATTCAATGAGTCAGAAGCTGCACCAGATCACTTCCCAGCTCAGCCATGCCTTCCCGGAGCTCCAGAACAGGCAGAACCCTGAGGAGAAGGCGTCAGTGCCACTAGAAGACAAAAGTCACATGTCCATAGCAAACCAGCCCATCAGCAGCCAGATGGCCCTGCTGGCAAACCAGCTCAATAGAGAGGTTGATACCAGCTTGAACGGGCGTGTGGATCTGCAGCAGTTCTTAAATGGACAAAACCTAGGGATCATGTCTCAGATGAGCGACATCGAGGATGACGCCAGGAAAAACCGAAAGTACCCCTGTCCCCTCTGTGGGAAACGCTTTCGGTTTAACAGCATCCTGTCGCTGCACATGCGAACTCACACTGGAGAGAAACCCTTCAAGTGTCCCTACTGTGACCACCGAGCAGCTCAGAAAGGCAACCTGAAGATACACCTGCGTACTCACAAGCTTGGAAACCTTGGCAAAGGTCGTGGGAGGGTGCGAGAAGAAAACAGACTTTTACATGAGCTGGAGGAGAGAGCGATTCTCCGGGACAAGCAGATGAAGAGCAGCCTCTTGCAGCCACGACCCGATGTGAAAGCACAGCAGCACACCCAGCCGATGCCGCTCGCAAACTGTAACTTGTCTGTGCCACCTAACCACAACACACCTGATATTTCAAACCCTGTTCCCTCTCCAAAGCCGGTCAGTGTCCAGGAAGAAGTTGTCGCTCAGACAGCCGGGTTCAGATGCACGTTTTGCAAAGGCAAGTTTAAGAAGCGAGAAGAGCTGGACAGGCACATAAGGATCCTACACAAGCCTTACAAGTGCACTCTGTGTGACTTTGCCGCCTCGCAGGAGGAGGAGCTGATCAGCCACGTGGAGAAGGCTCACATAACTGCAGAGTCAGCACAGGGCCAGGGCTCCAATGGGAATGGGGAGCAATCCACCAATGAGTTTCGTTGCGAGGTGTGTGGCCAAGTGTTTAGCCAAGCCTGGTTCCTAAAAGGCCACATGAGAAAGCACAAGGATTCCTTTGAACACTGCTGTCAGATCTGTGGGAGGCGATTCAAAGAGCCTTGGTTTCTTAAAAACCACATGAAAGTTCACCTGAATAAGTTATCTGTAAAGAACAAATCTCCTAATGATCCTGAAGTACCTGTCTCCATCAGCAGCATGTCCCAGGAAGCTCATGCAAATTTGTATTCAAGATACCTGTCATGTTTGCAGAGTGGGTTTCTTCCTCCGGACAAAGCGAGGCTAAGTGAACAAAATCAAATCTACAACAAAGGAGATATGCCCATGAAAGAGAAAGAAGTCTTGGGGAAGCTCCTTTCGCCCATTTCTGGCATTGGCCACAGTATTGCCGAAGGGGATAAACATTCTTTATTGGGCTGTCTCAATCTGGTGCCTCCTCTGAAATCCAGCTGTATAGAAAGGTTACAAGCTGCTGCCAAAGCAGCAGAGATGGATCCAGTAAACAGCTATCAGGCCTGGCAGCTTATGGCAAGGGGAATGGCCATGGAACATGGCTTTTTGTCTAAAGAGCAGCAGATACAGCGCAGCCACGAAGACACTTTGGCAAATGCTGGAGTTATGTTTGATAAGGAGAAGCGGGAGTATGTGTTAGTAGGAGCAGATGGCTCTAAGCAGAAAATGCCTGCTGATTTGGTTCACAGCACTAAAATGGGCAATCAGAGAGACTTGCCAAGCAAACTAGACCCTTTAGAAGGCAGCAGAGATTTTTTGTCACATGGTCTGAACCAGGGACTCGATTACAACTTACAAAGTCATGGAAACATAAAAGAAAAGCCAACCGAATGCCCGGACTGCGGAAGGGTTTTTAGAACATACCACCAAGTGGTCGTTCACTCCAGGGTCCACAAAAGAGACAGGAAAGGAGAAGATGAAATAATTCAAGGTAGCCTTGATGAGCGGCGTGGGTCTGGAAGTGATCAAGAGTCTCAGTCTGTCAGCAGGTCAACAACACCTGGGTCCTCTAACATTACTGAAGAAAGCGGAGTAGGTGGGGGTCTCTCGCAGACAGGGAGTGCTCAGGAGGACAGCCCTCATCCTTCCTCACCCTCCTCTTCAGGTATGAAAACTTCTTCTTCCCTCTCTGCACTGAAAGCTACATAGCTGTATTTGAAATCACAGCAGTAAAATAGTTTATGCATTCTCTTGTCAGGTCGTTTCCTCCAGTCCACAGGGATGTGGTATTATTTGCCAGAACATCTGTGTTTGGGTTCCCGCAATGCCTTCGAGGTTAATTCTCTGCTCACCCTTTTCCCCTCCAAGGGCAGGTTTCCAGCCTTTCAGCTGACTCCTTCCCACCGTGCAGGCTCTGAGCAGCCACCAATGGCTATGTCGCTTCCAGGGCCTCTCCCTCCAGGTTTTGGAAGGTGGTTTTCTCCTCCTCTTCTGTTCATGGTGTCTCTCTTGCAGATCCTGCCCCGTGCTCCATGTGAAAGGGTGAGGAAAGATGCCTTCTTTGAGCCATAGCTAATAAACTGCATGCTGGCTCACCTCTCTGATTGCCCTCCTTCTGACAACCATGTCAGTTCCTTAGCTATGTCCTTGTACCTGGCCACCAGACTGATCAGAAAGAGATTCAGGAATACAAATTACTAACCTTTTGACAATCTTCTAACTTATGTGCAGATTTTAACATGTATGAAGCTTCCTGCTTAGTTCACATCCATTTGAAAGTACAAGAAAAATAGAAATCAGACTGAAACATTTTAATTGTATTGTGTGTCATGTTAACTTGCTGTGTATAAAATAGCAAAGCAGATAATATTTCATTGGAGATGTCTATAAAATATTGAGCTTCCTGGTACAATTTTTAAAGTTACTAGCCTATGACTGCTGAAATAAAATCTCCAAGTAATAACAGGTAAGATTTCTGGCCTCATGTATATTTCCAAAGTCACTTACTAATGGATAGTAAATTGAAAGTTATATCTTCAGCCCTTTATAAAGCAAGCACCTCACTAATACTGTAATCATTCTGCAAGCCTAACAACAGAGGAAATCATGCCATAACAAATACTCTGTTACTAA